>NW_016107562.1:2386395-2427209 GCF_001604975.1 Cebus imitator
GCTGTTTTCTTCCCTTCGTTATAGATTTATCCATCTGTGGTCTTTATAATTACCGTCTTTATAGTTGGGTTTCTGAATGGACGTCCAACTTGTTGATTCCCGGCGCTAGAATCTGAGCAACCCGCTGCGCCGGCCAAAACGGCGGCTTTAAGACTGATGGTGCTTTTCTGACTCTGCACCAAGAACCGCCGCTCCAAGGCAGCGGCAAAACCACCTCACTGGCCTCAAGAGTTGCGCTGGTGACACGTGGGGCTCCTCCGCTGGGAATCTCCTGGTGGGTGAGCAACAAAAATTGATCTGAAAATGTGGCGTCCTCTCGTTCTCTTCTCTTTCAGTGGGAGCTAGAATCCTGAGCTGCTAGAGATCAACCATCTTGGATCTCTCTCCCGAGATCCCATTTTGTTATTTGTCTGCTGGTTGTTTTGCAAACTTCTCTATTCCTTCCTTCCTATCTTCCTTTTAGTGTTGCTGACTTTCTCCAGTGATATGCTTTAGTTTGCTTTTTATTTTTTGTGTAACTGTTGTATGTTTTTAAATTTCAGGTTACCATGAGCTTATAAATAGTATCTTTTAACCCATTGTTTCATTTTTATTTTTATGTATGTATTGTTTTTGAGATGGAGTCTCACTCTGCTGCCCAGGCTGGAGTGCACTAGCACAATCTCTGTTCACACAATCTCTGCCTCCGGTAACCCATTATTTTAAACTCATGAGAAGTTAACACTGATTGCATAAACAAAGACAAATAGAAAACTAATAAAAACTCTACACTTTAATGGCATCTCCACAACTCTTAATGTTTTGTTGTTTCTCTTTATGTCTTATTGTACTGTGTCTTCAAAAGTTGTTGTATTCTTTTTGATGGATTTATCATGTAGTCTTTCTACTTGTCAAGAGAAGTTCACACACCACAGTTAGTATTATACTAATCTGTGTTTTTCTGTGTGCTTACTGTTGGCAGTGAGTTTGTTTCCTCTCACATGATGTTTTCTTGCTCACTAACATCTTTTCTTTCAGAATGATGAATTCACTTTAACAGTTATGGTAGGACAACTCTGGTGTTGATGAAATTCCTTGGGCTTTATTTTTCTGGAAAGGTCTTTATTTCTCCTTCATGCTTAAAAGATATTTTTGCCAGATATGCTATGCTGTGGTAGAAGTTTCCTGTTTTTTTTTCTTGTTGTTTTTGTTTGTTTTCCTTCAGCCCTTTAGATATACCATGTTTCTCTCTTGGCCTGTAAGGTTTCCACTGAAAAGTCTGCTGCCAGATATATTGGAGCTCCATTGCATGTCATTTGTTTCTTTCCTCTTGCTGCTTTTAGGATCCTTTCTTTATCCTTGCTCTTTGGCTGTTTGATTACTAAATACCTTGAGGTAGTCTTCTTTGGGTTACATTTGCTTCGTCTTCAATAAGCTTCTTGTACTTAGATATTGATATCTTCTCTAGGTTTGGCAAGTTCTTTGTTACTATCCCTTTAAATAAATCATTTAAATCTCTTTCTACCCCCATTTCTTTCTCTACCTCCTCTTTAAGACCAATAACTCTTAGATTTGAAGCTATTTTCTAGATCCTGTAGATTTGCTCCATTTTTTAAAAAATATTTTGTCTCCTTGGATTGTGTATTTTCAAATAGCTTGTCTTCATGGTGACTAATTCTTTCTTTGGTCCGAGCCTTTCTGCTATTAAGGGACTCTAATGCTTTCTTTATTATGCCAATTGCATTTTTTAGCTCCAGAATTTCTGCTTGATTGCTTTTAATTATTACAATACCTTTGTTAAATTTATCTGATAGAATTCTGAATTTCTTATTTGTGTTCTGTTAAATTTCTTTGACTTTTTCTCAAACAGCTATTTTGAATTTTCTATATGAAAGATTGTATATCCCTGTTTCTTTAGGGTTGGTTCCTGTTGCCCTCATTAGTTCATTTTGTGAGGTTGTGTTTTTCTGGATGGTGTTGATGCACATGTTCTTCAGTTTCTGGGCATTAAAGAGTTGGGTATTTATTGTAGTCTTCACAGTCTGAGCTTGTTTGAGCCTATCCTTTTTGGGCTGTCTTTGCAGGTATTTGAAAAGACATGGGCCCAAAGCCAAATAATACTATGGTTTTTGTGGACTCACAAAGATATTGTGTTGGTGGTCTTGGGTATGATCTTGAAAAATTCTCTGCATTAACAGGCAGAGAACTTGGTTCTTTTCCCTTACTCTCTCCCAAACATATGGAGTGTCTCTCTCTGTTCTGAGCCACCTGGAAGTGAGGATGTGTTGATGCAAGCACTCCTGTGACCACTAGACGGACTGCTCTGGATCAGATCTGAAGCCAGTACAGAACTTGCGTTGCCAAAGGCCCTTCCCTTCATGGTGGTGAGTACTCCCAGGCCCTGGGAATGTCCAGAAATGTTTAAACTCTTAGTCGTGTACCTGATGTTCTATTCTACTGTGGCTAAGCTGGCACTGAAACCATGATATGAAGTTAAAATCAGGTACCATGATTGCTTACCTCATTTTTTGTTCTTGTGATGCTGCTTTTCTGTGTGTAGATAGTTGTTAAAATTTGGTGATTTAGTAAGAGGGACAAAAGGCATAGGCTTCTATTCTTCCATGTTGCTCTACTCCCTGGTTATTTCTTGTAAACAGCACATAACTACTCTTTTAAAAAATTAAATCTAACAATCTCTGTTTTAAATGGAATGTTTAGTCCATTTACAATATTTTGTGTTTTGAGCCTGCAATCTTACTGCTTATCTTTTATTTGTCCAGTCATGTTTCTCCACTTTTTCCTTCTTTTCTGCATTCTTTTTTGAATCAAATATTTCTTAGTCTTTTTTTTTTAATTTGTTAATTTGATTTTTGGTGTGTCTTAAACTTATTTTTTTATTATCAAGAATTTTAAAAAATACATACTAAACTTACAATGATCTTTATTTTATAATTACATTTGAAATTAATTTTAAAACAGTTAAAGAGTATTTACTCTCATTTTACGTGTTTGTGTTGTCACATTTTAAAATCTAGATGCATATAATCCCTATACCAAAACATTTGTATTTTGTATTTCATACAGCCAGTTGTCAAATAAAAGCCTGAAATGCTCAGCAAAATATTTCCAGTATTTCTGGCCGTAATTCTAATATCTTGATGATCTTTGGTATGTTCTTGGGAAGATTACAATTTTAGTTCTAAATTTATCACTAGGCAGACTTCCCCTGAGCACACCAGAAGTCTCCTTATAAAATATATATGAATTCCATAAAAAACACAATAAGTCCAGGAGAACCACATTCAATAACATTTTCTGTTAAAATATTTACTGTGGACCAGGCCCAGTGGCTCATGCCTATAGTCTCAGCAATTTGGGAGGCTGGTTGGGGGGAGAATCCCTTGAGCTCAGGAGTTCTAGTACAGCCTGGGAAACATAGTAATGTTTTGTCTCTATTAAAAATCAACAAAATTAGCTGGGCATGGTAGCATATGCTTGTATTCCCAGCTACTCAGGATTTTGAGGTGGGAGAACAAATTGAGTACAGGTGTTACAGGTTGAAGTGAGATGTGTTCATACCTTTATACTCCAGCCTGAACAACAGAGTAAGAACCTGTCTCAAAAAATAAATAAGTAAATAAAAATATTTGCTTTGCTATTGCTTTTTCATACCCAGTAATGGAGATAAAACAAAATTAATTGCAAACTGTTTCCCCAAATTATAATCTAATCCAAAATTTTAAAACACATGGCTTGGGTCAATTATATTAAATATTACATATTACTGTAGAGAGAAATATATATTATATATATTGCATGTATCTATTAAATATACATATATTAATTAAATATGATAACATAACTATACTTATATAACAAAACATAATTATATAACATTATCTAATATATTATATATATTGCATGTATCTATTAATTATACATATATTAATTATATTAAATATGATAACATAATTATATAACAAAACATAATTATATAACATTATCAAATATAATTATATTAAATATTTGGCATTAAATATGTATTATTTTATACATATATACTATCTATACTGTGTATATATATATATATATATACACATACTATGTATGTGTGTGTGTATATTAACTACAATACTAAAAATAATATATATTCTATGTTTGTAAATGAAAGAGATAGTTAAAAGTATGTGTTTTTTATCGTATGAAGGGAAAACTAACATCAAAGTTGAGAAAACACAGCTCACTGCAACCTCCATCTCCCAGGCTCAAGTGGTCCTTCCACCTAAGGCTCTCAGCTAGCTGGGACTACAAGTACTTTTCACTATGCCCAGCAATTTTTTTTTTTTAATTTTTAATAGAGATAGAGTCTCACTATGATGCCCAGGGTGTTCTAGAACTCCTTAGCTCAAGAGATTTGAAGTTAGCATCTATTTAATGCTCATCGATTTAATGCTCATCAATATAATGCTAAATCAATGTTATGAAAAAAATGCATAGAGATTTTAATATGTACTCTTTTAAAAATATGTTGTTTTGTCAGTCATTAAAATTCCTCTGNAGGATTAGGAAACTAGATATAGATGGAAATACTGAATTCAAACAAAATATTATTTGCTTTCATACTCATTGTTTAATGCAATTTATTTAGTAATTTTATTTTGTCAACTTTTTTTTCTTTTTCTGATATTATGCTGCTTTTTCCTTTCAGTATTACAAACAGGATCTCTTTAATGAATTGCTTCTTCCTCTTGAATTATTTTCAGTGAATTATAGAGTTTTCATTAACATCCTGATTTAAATTAAAACAACTATATAATTTTAGAAAATTTAAGAGAAAAAAATAGAAGAATATTGTCTCAATTATCATAGTTAATTTCATCAAATTCCTTTTTCCATAATTCACAAATTTAATTATATCTTTATTTTACAGTAAGATTTCATTATTGTTTTGTTTGTAACAAACAATATTTGTTACATTATTGATAATTAATGTTACATTGATCATTAACAATAATGTAACAAACATTTTTAATTAATACTGTTTGATATTTAATGTTACATTACTAATAATTAATTTTTAATAAACATTCCAGTGTAATAATTAACCATTTAAATGATTGGTTAAATTATGTAATCATTTAAATAGTTAATTATTGCACTGGATATTTGTTAATTTAACCAATTATTTAATTATTTAAATTACATATTGCACTGAAATATTTAGCCTAACTAAATTCTTCTTTTATAAATTATTGTATAAATTTATTATTTGGTTACTATTATCAATGCCATACTATAAGTTATGAAATAAAAAATTGAAGTAATAACAGAAAGAGATTTACACAATTCTGATATATCTTCTTTTGTTCTGGTTTATAATTTTTATAAAAGATGTGATTAAAAACAATCTCAATATATTAATAAATAGTCATTTTTATCACTACATATGGGGTACATATGGGGTATATATGAAAAGAGGTACATATGGTGAAGTCTGGAAGAACCCATGTGCAAGCAGCTCGTTATTCCTTCTCAGAGGAATCTCATGGGGATAAGTTTAATTCTCCCAGCAATGATATGTGACATTTGCAAAGTATTGCCAATTAGGAAAGCTCACCTTAATCCTGCCATTAAGGGTATTTATTAGTGGCCTGTCTTGTAGACATGCAGAATCTGCAAGACTGACTTAACTATTTCTTTCCAGCCTCCCATAGGTCCAGCTAATACAGCATGGCACGGGGCCTCAGGCATACAAAAATGGTTGCTCACCATAAGTCACACTGGTAGAATAAAGTATCTGGTCAAATTAATAGACGTGACCCAAAGTCTCAGGCAGACAAAAATACACTCACCAGGTGTTGTATTCCAGTGACTCAGAGGTTCTCTTTCAGAAGGTGGTCAAGATCCCATCCTTTGGAATGTGCAGAATTTGAGTAACCAGTCCTGCTCCGTTAACCTTTTAGGGCATAGTCACAAAGTTCCCAGTGTTAGTCAAGGTTCCCCAGAGGGACAGAACTAAGACATACGTATATATGAAACGGAGTTTATTAAGGAGAACTGGCTCACATGAAATGCCATGGGAAGGCTGTCTGCAAGCTGAGGAGGTAGGAAGCCAGCAGTGGTTCAGTCTGAGTCAAAAAGCCTCAAAAGTGGGGAAGCCACGAGTGCAGCCTTCAGTCCTGGTCAAAAACCCGAGAGGCCCTGCAAACCCCTGGTGTAAGTCTGGGTCTAAAGGCTAAGAACCTGGAGTCTGATGTCCAAAGGGAGGAAGCCTCCAGCATGGAAGAAAGACGAAAGCCAGAAGACTCAGCAAGCCAGTTTATCCCACCTCCTTCTGCCTGCTTCCTTCTAGCCCTGCTGGCAGCTGACTGGATGGTGCCCGCCCACATGCAGGGTGGGTCTTCCTCTCCCAGTCCACTAACTCAAATGTTAATCTCCTCTGGCAACACCCTCACAGACACACCCAGAAACAATAGTTTACCAGCTAGCTAGGCATACTTCAATCAAGTTGATACCTAGTATTAACCATCACATTCCCATATGATATTTTTAACTATTATTGACAATACTTCAAAATTAACTGCGATTATGAGTTGCTAAGATTTAGGTCTCTAATGTTGGTCATATGTTGGCCTGTTTTTGATGGTAAGACTGCTTTTTAAAAATTGACCTGGCACACTGCCTCACTACTCACAAAGCAAAGACATGGAATCAACCTAAATGTCCATCAGCAGCACACAGGATTAAAAAAACATGTGGTGCATATACACTATGGAATACTACACAACCATAAAAAGAGTGAGACTGTGTTCTTTGCAGCCATATAGATAGAGTTAGGGGCCTTTACCGTAAGTGAAGTAACACAGGAACTCAAAACCAAATAATGCAAGTTCTCACAAATTGGAGCAAACTATTGACTATACATGGACAATAAGAAGGGAATGACAGCCACTGGGGCCTACTCGAAGGTGGAAGGTGGGAGGAGGGTGAGGATTAGAAATCAACCTATGACATATTTGGTGACGAAATAGTCTGTATGCCAAACCCCTGTGACACACAGTTTACCTATTGAACAAACTTGTACATGTACCAGTGAACGTAATGTAGAAGTTAAAAATAAAATTGAACAAACAATATACTTAGGCAAGAAATATTAATTAGGAACTAAGTAAAATGGAGGAGAACAGTACTCTGAGAAAATGGTTCCAAAGGTAATTCAGGTGAATTCAGTAAAAAAGTTTCGTTCATGTATTGTTTCTTAACTGCTTTACTCTCTGGGTAAATTTGGTTTGTTGTAAACAGTGAGTGACTGAGTGGTAGGGTGTGCAGGGTGGCAAATTTATTTTATTTCAACTTATTATAAACCTTTTCAAGTTTTTCTTCCTTTTGTTGCATTCAAGTTAAGTATGTTATGCTACAATGATAAAAACCCATTAAATTCTCTTAGCATAAAACATCAGTATTTAAAATTTGCTTCTGCTGCATACCTGGTACAGATTATCGGAGGGCTTGTATTCATCAGAAGTACACTGGCTGTTGGGGTCCCACCTAGAAATATGCTGTTGGGATACTAAACTTATATAAGAAAGAAAATGCAGTGAACTATGTGCTGGCTTTTTCAAGTTTCTGTTATCAATAGTCATGTCCCTCTGATTTCATTGTTTTGATCAAATTGCATCACTCTATCCTGAAAATGAGGATGTAAAATCTTCCCACATTTGTGACCAGGAAATTCGTCTGCTGCAATTTTCACTGCCGGTTACTAAATATGCAAGTTTATTCCTCTTCAACATGAAAATTACATTCAACAGAATAGTTCTTTTGTTAGCTTATCTTTCTCTACAAAATCATATCCTTTGCAGCCAGGGCACACAAGAGACACTTTCAACATGCTACCTAGAGAGTTTCCTGTCTAAATCTATGGTTTTTTAAATACATATTTTCCAAATTTCGAATTTCCATAGGCAATATTTCTGCTGATATTTCTGTCATTAAATAACATGGGTTACCTTTTTCCCGCCTCTGACAATTTTCCTCATCACTGTTCCAGTCCTTGCTCTTGATCACTCTTAAAGCCAGGTACCAATTTTTGTATTTCTTACCTATTTCTGTGTAACAAATCACCTTAATACTTAGTGGTTTAAAATCACAACTAGACATCTTTACATAGTGGTCTCATGATTGCAAGGGGACAACAGCAAAAGCAACCGTTTTTATTGGGAAGTAAAATAACTCCACGTTCACAAAATTATATTTGTAAAAGCAAGTCAAAAAGCCAGGCAAGATTCTAGTGGAAAAAAAAAAAAAAAAAAAATGAACTCCACTTCATGATGGGGGATACTGCAAAGTACCTGTTGCAAACAAGGAAAGAGCTAGTCTCCCAATTCACTTCCTCCTGTCCATAGAGGATTGGATACCAAAGGAGTCTTTTATGTGTCAAACATTTGGAGCTTCCCTAAGTTGGTGAATCTTTTTTGCATAACTCTAAAATCTTAATTGACTTCGTATTTTATTATTTTCAGACATAACCTTTTATCAATAGAGAAACTAAAAATTATTATCAAAAATTTGTTTAAAGACATGTTTTCCTAAAGACTCACCTTTTAGCTATTCTTCCTAAGCCATTTTAGTCAACTGGTGCAATTTACTGAGTGCAATTTCAATTCATTCAGTTTTTTAAACAGTGTATATTAAAATAATCCTTGACAAGAACTCGAATTTTAATCTTTCCATTTAATGATCTTCTTAGTCTTATTTTTTATGTTGATGTTGAGATACAGTTGAAGGTTTGAATTCTGTAAGTCCCCAAATTTCTGAAATATCTTTATTCTCTTTAATTCCTGTTTGCAAACCAGTTAATACTTGTCTGGGCTTACAGCTTTTTGTAGTAACTTTTGAAATGCTACCAATAACAACCAAGTCATGCTACTAACATTTAGTTTGTCCACTTCTTTTCCAAAGTAAGAAAGTCATTGAGTAACAACAATCTATTTATGCTTTGTAACAGTTTCATCATGTTTTACCATATATTACATGGATTGACGTTGCTCAGCTTCCAATAAAGTTTTCTTGCTTTCTGTCACTTAAACAAGAAGGCAGTGGCACATATGTTGGCATTTGATCATGGGACACCTTGTTTCTGATTCCAGTGTCTGTGCTGTCAGCATAGGTTGGGTTATGCTGGAGTAAGAAGCGCCTTGAAAATCTCAATGATTATATGAGTGAAGTTTTTCACTCATGTTACATATCAGTCAAAAGTCAGTATAGTTTTCCTCTGCCCTTCGAGTTCACTGTGAAATGAAGATTGATGATATGGACATCTTAACATATGATTTTATGCTCATGAAGGCTTAGAAAAAAAGAGAACATGGGAAAGCAAATACCAACTCCTTAAATTTCTACAGTAAAAATTACATCACAAACATACAACAAAAACTCTCATAATGGCTATGTTATCAGTTATTATATTAAATATTAAGAAAAAGTGATCTTTTAAAGTTTTAGTGGCCATACACTTACTGATGTCTCAGAGTTTCAAAACAAAATAAGTTTGTGAAAAGACACTCTTTGGTCACCAGACTATCCCCTAAGTTACTGAAAGGCTTTATGCTTTAAAAAGGTCATTTATAAATCTTAAAAAGGCCATTTTGTAATAATATAGCAATCTGATTACAGGTACTAATGCTAAGTTTGAATATAAATCTGCTATTGCGTCAGGGCCAATTTCACACAATCAGCACATTAATTTTGACTGGAGTCTCAGTCCCTGAATGTCTTGCACCTCTTAGATGCTTGACAGCCAACTTGAAGACCATGCTGTTCTCCAGGTTACCAGGCTTCCCAGAGCAAGCCTCCATGGCTATCTTTAATGAGAAAGGGATAAAGAGATGAGGAGGTCAGCAGCGAACTCCCTGGCAAGCACTCCAGTTTGATCTGCTATTGGTGACTCCATGTCTGCTCCAGTCAGAATAGCTATATCTTTTCTGCTCAGAAGAGAAAGGACCTACCGTTTCCAGAATTTATCAAATTTCATCTGTTCATGTGAATGTAACTCATAATCTGTCCTTTTTGACAAGTAGCTTAACTTCTTGCAGCCTACAGAATTTGAGATAAAATGACAGATGAAATAATGTCAGCTTGTGCTGCCAGTTCATAATTGATTCTACCATTCATAAAAAAATGCTAAAAACCATTTTTTTCTTAATGAAATCACTTGACAGTAAAACCTAACATAAGCTGACATGAGGCTATTTATAGTCTTTATTCATCCCACTTTGCATGAATATTCAAGGATTCGTCAATGCAGAAATATTAATGTGTTCTATTATAAGATGATAAAGAGACCCCACTGGAGGAGCTGCCTACTGTTTGGTATCTGTAGCAATTTGTCTTTTTAAAACTCAAAAATTCTGTAGTCTACAAAAGTTTTGTCTGGAAGATTTTGAACATTGTACAAGAGATCTGTATATCTGTACCTTTTAAGTATGCGCCTGATAGAAATAATGAGCATTCTCAAAACTTCCCCTGAATTAGGATATTCAATTTCAAATAGACAAAGCAAGAAACAACTCAGTGTTCATCAGCTCACATAATAGCAATTTTTTACAGAATGATTATTAATATCTGTGATAAATTTTAACTGAAGTGTTTTTTTGACTTTCCAGTTTTGTTCTGTTTTATAGGAACAAGGTCTCACTTTGTTGCCCAAGCTGGAATGCAGTGGCGCGGTCAGAGCTCACTGCCGCCTCAAACTCATGAGCTCAAGCGCTTCTACTGCCTCAGCCTCTTGAGTAGCTGGGATTAGAGGTATCCACCACCATGCCCAGCTAATTTTTTTAATTTATTGCAGATACAGAGTATGCTATGTTGTACAGGCTGGTCTTCACCTCCTGTCCTGAAGGAATCATCCTGCCTCGACCTCCCAGAATGCTGGGATTACCACTGTGCCCAGCGAACTTTTCATTTTTGTCACATATTTTGTTCAATTTAATTTAGATATTATTGATTTCTAAACATATTGTAATTATGAGCTATGGTACATAAATACAGCTAGTTTGTTAAAGAGTCTCAGTTTAATAAGAAATAAACCTAAAATAGATTATTTTTCAATAATGTATTTCACAAAACCAGCTATGATGAAGCTCCATTTCCTCAAATGTAGTAGGACTCTTAACAATGTTTTAGGGAGAATATTTAAATTTCCTGTTACTATCAGTTACATTTGATTACAGGGAAGATTGAATTATAAATCTGTCTGATTTATACCATCAAGATCATATCCAGTTCAATGTTATTCTTCCTCTCAGCAGGTGATTTATTGACACAAGGGGATTTACTTTCTCCAACCCTTCATTTACCTTGGAATGAAGAGAGAAGGAATGTATGTCTTTCTTTCTTTCTTTTTTAAGACATCTTAAGATATGGTTTTGCTTTGTTGCCCAGGCAGGAGTGTGTGGCGTGATGGCTCATTGCAGCCTCAGCCTCCCAGGCTCAAGTGATATTCCCACCTCAGCCCCTGAATAGCTGGGAAAGAGATGAGTGCCATGATGCCCAGCTAATTTCTTTTTTATTTTTATTTTTTGAGAAATGGAGTCTCACTGTGTTTCTCAAGCTGGTCTCAAACCCTTGGCCTCAAGTGATCTTGCAGCCTTAGTCTCCCAAAGTGGTGGGGTTGCAGGGGTAAGCCACTGCACCCAGCCTGTGCCTGTTTTTTTTTTTTTTTTTCTCCAATTTATCACTTCTCTGGGTATTATGTCAAATGGTGGGAGCAGGGAAAGAGACATGTGTCTTTTTATTGACTTGCCACTATCGTAGTTCAGTCTGTGTAGGTTGTCACTGGTTAATGCTACAGAATGGCTATACTGCATTCCTCCCACAGAAAGAGGGAGTGGAGAAAGATATCCTCCTACCCGAAAGGGAAACTTCTTAAAGTTTCCTCAAGGAGTTTCTCCTCTTACTTGCATTTATTTAGTCATAGTTACACCTGATTACAGGGCAGATTGAAATAAGCAGTCTTCTAGCTAGCCATGTGCTCAGCTAGAAACTGGGCTCAATCATTCAAGAGAATAGAGAAAATTAATGTTGGGAAGCAACTAGCAGTCTCTCACAAATTAGCAATAGATGAAATTAATGGAAAATTCATTACTGTCAAAGCAAAAGTAAAGAAGACTGACCTTTTAAAAATCCTAAGTGAACAAAACTAATGAGGCCTTCATATAGCCTTGTAGCCTTAACCTTGATTAAACTGCCAAGCAAAACTTAGCTTAAGTGTGTGTGTTAAAGAAACAGAACTTAAGCTCAGCCAGCAGACAACTGTCATATGGTTAGGTGGCTAGAGATGTCCAGCAAGACAAACCAAAAAAGGCAATGTTGTAACTGCAACCAATTAAATAATTTCTTTATTTTGCTTCTCATGTATTTATAGGCATTCATCCTGCAAATAATTACCTCTGATGTTTTGTCATGAGAATGCTAACCTTTTTTGGTTTGATGTTTCCAAATTCATGAATTTTGTCTTTATGCATTTTTAGACATGACTGGGGTTTCATTTCTAAAGTACTTTAGATTTTTGTTTTACATTACTAAACAGTAAATGAGAAAAATATTTTTATTAGACTATTGATAAGTTGTTTTTATTATTCTAATGGAAATGCAGTATCCAATATAGGAAATTTTGGTGCCAATAAGATTATGCCTCACAAACCGCTCTCAGTTTTTCACAACACGTTCAAAATGGGAAGTTGAAAAATATACTTTATTTATTGAAGAAACAGAACCCCAAATCATGTCTATGTAATGGATAACTGGAATGAAGGTGTTTTAATGGAGAAAAGAAGGGCACATGGGCCATGACTGCTACCATCAAACTGACAAACTATCATCTCCATACGTTCAGGCTGCTTTAACAAAAAGCTGTACACCAGGCAGATTCTAAAGAACAGAAATGTATTTCTCAGAGTTCTAGAGGCTGGGAAGTCCAAGATCAAGGCAACAGCAGGTTCAGTGTCTTGTACTTTCTGGTTCACAGATGGGGTCTGCTAGCTGTGGCCTCACATAGCAGAGGGAACAAGCGAGCTCCCTTGGGCCTTCTGTTTAAGGATGCTGATCTCATTAATTAGGGCTCTGGCCTCATGACTTATCACTTCTCTAAAGGTCCCACTTCCTAATAGTATTCCACTGGAAGTTAGGATTATAATATATAAATGTTTGGGGAGGTGGAGGACACAATCATTGTGACCATAGAAACTATCATACGGATTTATGTTTGTGTGACTCTGGAATATCCATAAAAGGAATATCCACAAAAAGAATTTTGATAGAGGCATGTTCTAACCCTTAGAATATGCCTGGGTAAGGGTATCTATGGCACACTCTGTTACCAGAAGGCAAAAAAGAAGTCATAGGGCTGCTAAATTGTTCAGTCAGTGGAGTTTTCAAGCAGAGGATGCATAATAATAATGTGTCTTGAATGTGAGCACACAGCAGTTGGTTAGAGAATTACACAATACCCAATGTTAAAATTACATGATTCATATTTTTAAAAGACACTTAAGGACTGGGTCAGAGTTTCTGAGATTGCAGTAGCTAGTGATTACTACCTTGGACTGCATTTGAAGGAGGCTAACAGCTGTTACTCTAATAAAGGGTTATATAGTCAAATTACTTTAGAAGATCCTGGGAGTTAACATCTTAGACCTTGAAGATGCTAATGAGCATTGTGACCCTCAGAAGGGGTTAGAGTATGCAGGCTTTTCAAACGATATTTGACTACAGAAAAAAATTTACATGCATGCTTTAACCTCTCCCATAAATAGCGCTTTACAGAGGCAGATCTAAAAATACTCCCCCCATGAATTCATTTCAATCTTCAGTTGTCATGAATGTGTAACTTACTTCCAATTGGCAGCAACTATCTCATTTCCAACTAAATTTTATGTATTTTCAACTGGATCTTTTTGTAAGAGTGATAAAGATTGAAAACACAAAAATGAACACTTTTTAATACTCTGCTTTATATAAATATCCTGAAAGGTATCTTTTTGGGTTTATTTCGAAAATATTACTTCTTGGAGGGACTTTCTAATATTCATACAAAATAATTAAGTTAATTAAGTTTATATGTATGTGTACTATGAACATATACATACTGCGTGTATACATCTGTAATAATATACTAGTATATTATTGTGTAATATTAAAGCTAGTTTCCTGCTCCTTTCCCACGTTCATTGATTCTGAATTTTACATTTGTCAGGTATCAACTCTTGACTCACCAGAGAATTATCAATATGACCTGTTGAGCAAGAAAAGCCAACGTTATGCCCAACTTCAGTAAGGAAGGCCAGTGTACCTGGGAAGGGAGTATTTTTATGGTTTTTGTCATCTAACATAAGGTAGGGGGATTTTTCTCGTATAATTTTAGTGGGGTAGTTTGGGGAATGCTGATTAGAGTTGGAGAAAGTTGATGATATAATAGGATTGGTGGACATAGCAAGCTTTGCAAAGCAGGTTTGTAAAACAGGTGATAACACATATTTGATGAATCTAATTGAGTGATCTATTGCTGTAAGAAGATTGTCACAATTTCATTCAGATGAAAGCATGCTGAATGGTCTATTTTGAAACAAATAGAGTTTCTGAAGAAAGAGTAAAGTTATCTACAACTTCATTTCCTAGGCAAAAATTTCCTGGGCTAATTAAGTCATGTCAATTTAGGAAGTAAAGCTGTGGCTATAGATGACTTCAATTCTCAGAGGTAAAACTTGACTTAGAATTCTACTACTTCCTGGCCTTAGAAAATCATATTTTGAGAAGAGAATATAAGCTAATTTAGCATTCCTCTCTTTTTAAAAAATGATATAACAAACTTTCATCGAATATTGTAATTTACATAATATTATAAAAACTACTACACATTTTCACACTTTATTGAATTAAAGATGGTTTCTATTAAATACATGAAGTTCCATAAATAGTACTTGAGCAATTCAATTTCAAAAAGTGCTGAAATTTAGTTTGCTTATCTGAATTTTGCAAATAATGAGTTGGGTAAGAAGCTCCAAAAAGCATTTTAAAAAGCTGATGTTTAATAATGGTGTTAAATAGTAAAAAGATTGTGCTTTTTACCCTTGTCATTTATCATGTACTTTAAGGCAGAATAGTTCTGGTTTGTTAAACATTAATTAAAATCACCAATTTGCATCTTGCTAATATTGATGATGCTTTAGTTGTGAATTATTCATGATAACTAATAATAGTTTAGTTGCTTGGTTTCTCTCTATTATTATGCATGTAGTACATCATTTAGAATTTTGATCTTTTGCACATTAAAATCCACATTTACCTTTCAGCCCTTTATAACACTGTATAATGCTTCTTGTTTGAGAGGTCTACTGGATGACTTTATACATAATCACAGGAGTTTGCTTAGTACTTAGTGCCTTACATTTCTGAGTTTAAAATAATCTATGATAATACCAATAACTAGCCTATTCACTAGTAACTATATCCCCTTATGAGATACTTCTTTTTCTTCTTGGCTATAGTGCTAGTTTTGATACCTAGAAATCAAGTTTGTTATGGTTATTCATAACAACAGGTATCAAGTTTATAAAAAGTGTTGAATTTACCAAACTATTAAAAGACAACTTATTAAAAATGCAAAAATAAACTAATTAGAGCTCACTGCAGAACAGAAGGAGCAAGACTTCCAGAATGAAGCAGGGTTCAGAAGAGGCCTTTAGGGTCTGACCTGAAGTCTCATACAGTGAATCTTTCAAGGTAGGAAAATGATTGAGTTTGAGCAAAGTTCATGATATAATATAGTTTAGGATTGGTGGATACAGTACAGGGATGGTGTTGAAGTAAGTACACTGTTACTTAATAAGTGATGTCTGTTCACATGAGAAGATTTTTATCTTCAGTTAATCTCTAGGAATTTTTTGAAGCAAACAGTGAGGTAATTGGTTGGTTTACACTCTTATCTTTTTAGGCAAAACTTTAAGACACATTGACGCAGATGGTTTCAGTTCCCAAAGCCAACGAAAGTAAGAAATAGCAAGTATTTACTGTTTAGGCCTTATGTTTTGCTGAGTCTGTGAAAAATTTACTGCTATCTTCATGTTTGACTCAAGACTTAATGTGGGATCAGCTCTAGCATCTGGTAGAATTGGGATTAATGTCAAGTATCCTGGCCTCAAAGGACAAGACCATTATTTATTTACTCTTTCATTTCTTCATTTAGACATTCAAAACATTGTCATGAGGGCTTACGTTTCAGGAATTTCTTTTTTTAAAACACTAACTATATGAATATAGGTGTTGTTCTTGTGTTTCTATGAAACAATATGATTCTTGTGCCTCTGTGTTGCATAGACACCCCAAGACACCCAAATGTAACACTCTAATTTCAATCAAGCCTTGTATTTGTGCATCAAAGGAAAATTTAGCAAATATTTAATGCTTAACTTGTAACACTCTCTAATTTTTTCTTTTGTTTCTCTTATCTTGGTTTTTATCTCAGATTCCCAATTCTCAGCCTTTTAGGCTGCAGTTCTGATACCTCAGTCAACTCTTGCTAGTTCATTTGCTCAATTCTACTCACCATGTATCCAGTCACTCGGTGGGCTTCTGTCAAAAACCAGGCCTCCATCAGAACCACAATGCAGATTAAACTGTTGCCTTTGCTCTCATTTTTGATACCATGTCTTAGCTTTTCATTTTCTATTCATTTTGGAACACTCTTCATCAAGCCCAGCCTCTGCAGCTGAATAAATTGCCCAGGGTATACCTTTCTCAATTAGTGAGTCTTGGCCTTTCTGCGTTTCTAAAGGTTTTTCCTCTTCCAGGCCCTCTGTGGTAACCTAGACTCAACATAGTTTCTACGCAAACATATATTAGTTAGGAAAAAGACAGGATTTATTATGGGAGTTGATTTACTTGATTATGGAGGCTGAGAAGTCTCACAATATGACATTTGCAAGCTGGAGAAACATAAAAGCCAATGGTGTAACCCAGTCAAATCGGAAAGCCTGAGAACCAAGGTTGCCAATGGTGTAATTCTCAGTATGAGATGGAAGCCCTGAGAAACTGGGGCCACTGGTGTCCCCTGACCAAAGGCCAGAAAGAATCCTGAGTTCTGAGGTCTAAGGGCAGAAGAAAATGGGTGTCTCAGCTCCAGAACAGACAGCAAATGTGTTTTTCCTCTGTCTTTTTGTAATATTCGGCCCTCAGCCAATTAGATGGTGCCTGATGACACTGGGTGAAGGCAGATCTTTCTTCCTCAGTCTACTGACTCACATGCCAGTGTTTTCTAGAAACACCCTCACAGACATACCCAGAAATCAAGCAATGCCATCAATCTAAGTATCCTTCATCCCAGTCCAGTTGACAGCTAAAGTTAACTATCACATCAAGCCTACTCTGACTATGGCAGAATATACTCAGGAAAAGACAGACTCTATTCAGGAAAAGAGGTTTGAAAATGGATAAGGAAGTGGCCACAGGAACTAGGAATTGAGAAAAATAATAATAGGAACAACTTTTTTTTTTTCCCAGTCAGATCAGCTGAACCAGTTTACAGGTCTAGTAAAATTTTAATTAGGTAATGCATAGGTCTTGATTAGCAGTGCTTCTAACAATTCCATTATACTTTTCCCAAATAATTTATAATAAAACTTGATAGCTATTTGTTGATATGAAAATGATTAAAAAGTAAATGGACATTTAAGATTTATTGTTTGATAAACAATTTTTTGATAACATATTACTTATTAATATATTTTCAAAAGATATTTGTAGGTGAAATACCATTTTCTGAATTTTTTTTACCACTGACCTTTCATTCTAAGCTAGATTATTACTATATTTGCCCTAAACAAGTTTAGCTCATTTACACTTTTGTTCATTAGTGATACTCTTCCTCCTGCTTAAATCACCAGATCACCAGATGACTAGATCACTTCTCTTGTCTTTGGATAGCCATACCATTCAAAGTCACATAATAACTTTTCAGCACGTATTTACTCTATACTGTTAGGCCAAGTTAGGAGGAGCAACGATGAAGTACAGGATTCACCTTTCCTCTTCTAAATTCGATTTCCATTCCATGTAGAAGAACATCCAAAATATATTCTTCCCTTAATATCTTTCTTTAATACCTCGTTCCACTGATTTTTCCCTTTGCTAGAATCCTGTAGCTTTTAAAGATATACTGAGGAATTGAGAATTAAAATACACTTCAGTTTTTCTCTTTATTTTGCATGCCACAGCCATGTCTCTGTAATCAGGTTTTATGAGAACAGGAAATACAGTTTCCTTCTATATCACCTATGGCATATATCTCAAGATAAATAGTATACTTCATAAATAGTTCATCAGTGAGTCAGTGACTGATCAGGGGCTTGTTGATTAAAGCAACAATTTAAGCTGCTTACTTTATTATACAAGAGCATCAGACATGGCCGTAAGAAAACAAAGAGCCCACATCACTCCTGTGATTGCCTCTCAGTGAATAAAGCAGTTAGCTCCAGTTCAGCAATCCTCAGTCCACGTTGGTATTCATTGTACATATCGTATCCACAGGGCATTCAATATTATTTCCTAAGTAGAAAAGTCAATATTTTAGAAATAAAAATTCACCATGTAATTCAAAAATCTGTTCCTATAATCTTCAGGGACTTGTCCTGCAGTTTTTACATGCGTAAAACACATTGAAATCATTTGGAAATAACACATAAAAGTGACAAATTGCATCATTAGGCCAAGTAACTTCAGGCCTAAAGCCAAATATAATTATAAAACACTAGAAGCATTGGGACATAAAGGGTACAGAAGAATATTCCATATTTTTTCTTAGCAAGGATTTTCAGTATGCAGTTCATGAAATGGTCAACTATTAATTTATTTAGTGAAAAATAATATATTCTTATGAAATTAAAATCTAATTTACCCACACTTACTTTGCAGTGCACTTCAGCCTAAATAGGTGGACTCCTTGGATTATATAAATTACTGATGCAAAGTCAAAACAATGATTATTGCTTATTCTCCTTCTCTAAAGGACTATGGGGCTAAGAACAGAGAAAACTGTGAAGTGTAAAGAAACAAAGTCCTCAAGACCTGCTAAGACTGTTCACATATTACTGTATTAAACAGAAAGGCATTAGTGTTTGTTAAACAGTAAATACTGATCAGAGGTCAATTCTCAGTTCTCATCCTCCTTGAAGGACTTGATCACATCGTCCTCTTGGAAACACGTTCTTAACTTGTGTTCTGTGACACACACTCTGAATTTCCTCCTATTTCACTGGCCACTCCATCACAACCTCTTTATATAGTGTCTCTTCATGTGCTAATGTCTTACTATTAGACTGTTGAAGCTCAGTTTTTAAATCTATTCTATATAGATTCAGTAGTTTGTTTCATAGCTTTAAATACTGTCTACTAAATTGAGGACCCCCAATTTTAATCTGTAGGTCATTTGTCTTCCTTGTATCCAACTTGCATGTTTTGAGTAGCATTTCCAAATTCATATCGCCCAAATGTGGCTCCCAAACAACATCTCTTTTAATTGAAAATACAGTCTTCCAGTTGATCAGGCCCAAAGTCTTGAAGTAATCTTTGACTTTTCTTTCTCTCACATTTCTCATTCAATTGATTGAATGTAAGTGTGTCATAATACCTATAAATACTATATTCCCAATCTTAGCATTTCTCAATACCACCACTCCACCTTCCTTCATCTAAGCCACCATTTCCAACTGGCCGGGTAGGTCTTTACAGAGGCCTAAAAAATCCAGGACAATAGGAACCCATCATCACTCTGACCTCACTGTTTACTACTGCACTATTTGTAACCCTGATCCCCACATACGGGACTCTTTGCTATTCCTTGGAAACATCAGTTGTGTTGCCCCATTAGGACATTCAGAAGCTTTTTTTGTTTTTCTGCTGGAAACTATTTTACTGCTAAAAACCCATGTCATAAAGTTAATTCTGTCTTCTTTTAATTCTTTGCTCAAATGTCATTTTCTTGGCTACTGATCTCTGAAATATCTATATAATACCAGAGAACCCAGGCCTGGTAGTCCCCAACTCACTCAAGGATTATTTAACATTCCCCCCTGCAGGTACTTGTGATATGTATTTGTGCCTACCCTTCATGAGGCATGGTTAGAGAACTGTATTAGTCTGTTCTCATGATGCTAATAAAGACATATCTGAGACTGAGTAACTTATACAGAAAAGAGGTTTTATTGACTCACAGTTCCACATGGCTTGGGAGGCCTGACAATTATGGCAGAAGACAAATGAGGAGCCAAGTTAGGTCTTACACGGCAGCAGGCAAGACAGCATGTGCATGGAAACTTCCCTTTATAAAACCATCAGATCCCGTGAGACTTATTCACTCTCACAAGAACAGCATGGGAAAGACCTGCTCCCATAGTTCAGTCACCTCTCATGGGTCCTACCCACAACGTGTGGAAATTATGGGAGCTACAATTCAAGATAAGATTTGGCTGGGGACATAACCAAACCATATTATTCTGCTCTGGCCCTTCCCAAATCTCATGTCCTCACATTTCAAAACTACTTGTGCCTTCCCAGCAGAAGGCATGAGTCCCCCAAAGTCTTAATTTATTTCAGCATTAACCCAAAAGTCTGCAGTCCAATGTCTTATCTGAGACAAGGCAAGTCCCTTCTTCCTGTGAATCTGTAAAATCAAAAGTTAGTTGCTCTGTAGATACTATGGGAGTACAGGCATTGGACAAATAAACCCAATCCAAATGGAGTAAGTTGGCCAAAATGAAGGGACCATGGGCCCCATGCAAGTCCAGAATCCAATAGGGCGCTCATTAAACCTTAAAGTTCTGAAACGATCTTCTTTGAATCCATGTCTCACATCTTGTTCATGCTAATGCAAGAGATGGGCTCCCATCGCCTTGGGCAGCTCTGCCCCTCTGGCTTTGCAGGGTACAGCTTTCCTCCTGGCTGTTTCCATGGGCTGGTTTTGAGCGTCTGTGGCTTTTCTCGGTGCTAGGCAGTACCCAAGTAGGAACTCCGCAGGGTTTCCAACCCCTCATTTCCCTTTTGCACCGACCGCCCTAGCAGAAGCTCTCCATGACGGCATGCCCCTTTCGGCAACCTTTTGCTTGGACATCCAAGCATTTTCATACATCCTCTGAAATCTAAATGAAGATTCCCAAACCCTGATTCTTGACTTTTGTGCACCCACAGGCTCCTCCACACCACGTGAAAACTGCCAAGGCTTGGGGTTTGCACCCTGTAAATCCATGGCCTGAGCTGTACCTAGGCCTCTTTTAGCCACAGTAGGAGCAACTGGGCAGCTGCACAGAAAGTCCCTAGGCTGCACACAGCAGAGGTCCCTGGACCTGGACCAGGAAATGTCATCCTCCTGACCTGTGATGAAAGGAGCTGCCTGAAGGTCTCTGATATGCCCTGGAGATATTTTTCCCATTGTTTTGGTGACTTATATTCAGTTCATTACGTATGCAAGGCTTGAATTTCTGCAGCAGGATTGAATTTCTCCCCAGAAAATTGATTTTTTTTCTCTATAGCATCACCAGTCTGCAAAAATTTTGCAAACTTTTATGCTCTGCTTCCTCTTGAATGCTTTGGGGCTTAGAAATTTCTTCCACCAGATACTGTAAATCACCTCTCTCAAGTTCAAAGACATCTCTCAAGTTCACAGACCTCTAGGGTTGAGGTAAAATGCCACCAGTCTCTTTGCATAGCAAGAGTGACCTTTACTCCGTTCCCAACAAGTTCCTTATCTCCATCTGAGACAACCTCAGCCTGGACTTCATTGTCCATGTCACTATCAGCATTTTGGTCAAAGCCATTCCAACAAGTCTCTAGGAAGTTCCAAACTTTCCCACACCTTTCTGTCTTCTGACCCTAAGTCTCTCTATGAAGTTCCAAGCTTTCCCACATCTTCCTCTTGTCTTTTGACCCCTCCAAACTGTTCCAACATCTGTTCATTACTCAGTTCCAAAGTTGCTTTCACGTTTTTGGGTATCTTTACAGCAGTGCCCTGCTACCTGGTAGCAATTTTCTTTATTAGTCTGTTCTCATGCTGCTAATAAAGACATAACTGAGACTGGGTAATTTATACAGAAAGAGGTTTAATTGACTCATAGTTCTCTTGACTGGGGAGGCCTGACAATCATGTCAGAAGGTGAATGGAGCAAAGTCAGGTCTTACATTGTGGCAGGCAAGACATCATGTTCAGAGGAACTCCTCCTTATGAAACTATCAGATCTCATGAGATTTGTTCACTCTCATGAGCACAACATGGGAAAGACCCGCCCCCATTCAGTTACCTTCCACCACGTCCCTCCCATGACATATGGGAATCATGGGAGCTATAATTTAATATTTAAGGTGGGGACACACCCAAATCATATCAGGAAATCTGGAGTTGTATTATTCAATATAAAATATTTTTTAATTATTCTTTTATTTTTGATTCAGGTGTTCTTCAGATTTTTAAATTTTTTTTTCAAATATATGGAGATTTTCTAAAGATCTTAATTGATTTTAATTTAATTTTATGGTGGGCAGAGAATGTGGTTTATAAAATTTTAATTGTTTGATATGTACTGAAATTTATTTTACGGTCAAGCATGTGCCTTTTCTTGATGAATGTTTTATAAAGACCTGAAAATTATGCTTATCCTGCAGTTGAGCATTTTATAAATATCAATTTGATCAATTTGTCTTATATTGTTTTCCAAACCATTATAACTTCTGTCTACTTTTCTTAACACATATTGAAGGTGTTTTTAAAATTCTTAACATGTTTCTATTTCTACCTTTAGCTCTGTTCAAGAATTTATAATCTTGAATTTAGAATATCTATTATTAGAAGAATACAGCTTTATAATCTTCATGTCTTCTGATGAGTGGGCACTTCTGTCATTTATAAAATATATTTCTTTATCTTTGGTAACATAACTTATATTTGAAATCTACTTTAACACTGATAGAGCCACATCTGATTCCGTTTGAATAATGTTTTCAGAATATATCATGTTTCATATTTTGAATCATAGATATAATTCATTTTCTTTTTTTTTTGTTTTGTTATCTTTGTTTAATCCAGTCTAACAATCACTGTCTTCTATTTGTTGTATTTAGTCTGCTTCTATTTAATAAATGCTATAATTAGCATTTAAATTGATTTTGATATTTACTTAATTTTGTCATATCCATTTTCTATTTTGTTTCTGTCATTTTTATCTTCCTTCTTTTAAGTCATCAAAGACTTATTTTTTCCTTATTTTTATTTCAATTGATTCAATGTGTTTTACATTCCATTTCTGCATTACTTTATTAGATGTTGCTCCAGGGATTATAATGGCTTCTTAACTAATTAGTTTACTTATAATTTATATGCATTATTTCAGTTAAAATATACCATTTTTTAGAATAATACACTTGTTTCAGTAAATAAGCTGTAAAAGTATGAATATTAGTTTTTATTTGAAAAGTTTTAAGGAAATTCAAAAAAATATAATGGATATTCTTTCTTTCTTTATTTTTTTAAATACCATTTCTGGGGTCCTTTCCTTCATTTCTTCTTATAGAATCAAGTTCCCATATAGTATTATTTTTCTTAAACTTGAATATTTAAAAATATCTTTTTGTATGTAGGTCTTCTGGCATCAAATTCATTACACTTTTTTTTTTATTTGAAAATGTTTCTATTTCACCCTTATATATGAAAAATATTTTTGCTGGATATTTAAGTCTAGATTAGTAATTTTTCTTTTAGCACTTAAGATATGTCATTCCACTTTTTTTAGTCTTCATTGTTTATGGTAAAAAGTTATCTGTCATTCTTATTTTTGTAACCTATGTGATTTAGCCTTATTTTTGGTTTCTTTAAAAATACTTCATTCATTTTTAGTTTGTAGCAGATTTACTATGATAATGCCTCAATGCCATTTTCTTTTTTGTAAATCATGCTTGAGATTCACTATTTTTTTGGTATTTATAGATTAGCGTTTTTTCATTGAATTTGGGTAAGTAAATACTTATACACACATGCATAATACATACACACATTTCCATATATGCATAAAACATAAATATAATTATACATACAAACATACTTGTTACATACACATGTGTTCCATTGCAGTTTCTTTGCTTTATTTAATTGCTACCCGCTTTCCTTTATCAAAATATTCTGGAAAAAGAGCTTCACATAAAATCAAGTAAATTGAAGTCGAATTGAACTACTGTACTCTTGAGAAGAGTCTGATATATGTAACCATCCTACCTACTCATCCATCTTTAATCATTAAATAGTTAATAATTTAGTATGTTTTACTTTTATTTTAAATTTATTCTAGAGAATATTAGAATGATTCCAGTAAATTTTACATAAGCAAAGAGAAAACTTCTACATTATTTTGTATATGATTTTTTTAAAATTTAAAATGCTATACTTTCCTTTAACAATTTGCAATTCCATTTTCCATTATATCTAATGCTATAAATTTTTATATAAATACAGAGAAGAAGTACAAAATGTATGAACTAGTAAACATTCAAAATAGAAGTCACTCGTTTACAGTTTTTAAATAATTGAAAAATTTTTATTTCTGTAAGGTGAAAATATTTTTTACCATATTTAAACATTAATTATAGAAGATGATTATTATTTTTGCTGGGTATTTATTTTAAAACATCTTTTGTACAGTAAAATATACCTCTAGCCTATCTGCATACAAAGTATATGGATAAATGCATGCAAAATCTTTTAGAAAAGTTATAATTGCTTTCAGTGGAGGAAAAGAATACTCAACATTTAGTGCATTTGTTTCTAAAGGCCTAATAATAACAGCTTACACATTTTAATTCAAAAGCTATTGAGTTATCACTATTTAACATTGCTGTATTTTATATAGGTTTTGCCTGGAATAGCTCATATTCACTTAATTAAAGCAAACAAAAAGAAATAATATTTTGAATCTAGTTAGAAAACATTCATATCATTAACAACAAATATATAGTCTTTTTAGTTTTGATTTACTAAGGTGAAAATTAGTCCCTATTAGTTAAAAAATTAAGAAGGGGAATTTCAGAAAATAAAAGCACAATAGCCAAAGCTATTTTTCATATTTTTTGCATATTGGAAAATAAATAAAAATTCTTCTAAAGCGTTCCTTTAATCTTTAGGATGATTTAAAGTGAGGTTTCTAGCTTTCAGAAAGTCATTTTCTTCTTGGATAATAATTAGTTTATTGAGTATTGAAGAAAACAATGGACTGAAGATCCTGACAGTAGATTATAGCAGTTATGGCTCCGTCCCAGTTCACTGAGACTTTGTGGGAAACCTGTTAAATTTGTAAAAGCTTTCTTTCTTTACTGCAAAAAAAGTCACAGTTTATCTCAGAGACTTTCACAGATTTTTCACTGTCACCAAACGAAAAATAATTTTGCATTCTACCTTGAAATTTATATATATATATGTATGTATATAAACTATATATATACATATGTATAATACAAATAGACATATACATATATGTTTCAAGTTATAATATATATAATTATATATAAAATGTATGTATATAATTAAAAGTTTTACCCAAAATAACATTATAACCTATGATTCTCTCTAACCTACTTATTCTATTCCATTTTTCTTTTTAGTGCTGGTCAGAATCTAAAATGTATGAGCTGATCAATACTTACACAGTGTTGTACCACATAAGGGTGCTTTGGTCAGCATTGGCCCATAGCATTCCTATAAGATTATAATGGAGCTAAAAGAATTTCCATTACCTAGTGACAATGTAGTAGTCACCCTGGTAACACAGCAGCACAAACAAGACCTACCTTTAAGATATTTAGATATGCAAGTACGTACCATTGAGTTATAATTGCCAACAGTGTTCAGTAAAGTAACATGCTACACAGATTTGTAGCCTAGGTGTGTAGTAGGCTGTACCACTGAGGTTTGGGTAGGCACATTCTGTGATGTTCACACAATGAACAAAATCATCTTATGGAACATTTCTCAGAAAAGATACTCCTCTTTAAGCAATGCGTGAGTGTAATTTGATGTATATTGGATGATCTCTCTCTTTTTTGAGACAGTCTTGCTCTGTTGCCCAGGCTGTAGTACAGTGGTTAGATCACTGCTCACTGCAGCCTTGGCCTCAAGCAATTCCCCCACCTCAGCACCTGAGTAGCTGGGACTAAAGGTGTGAACCACCATGCCCAGCTAAGTTTTGTATTTTTAGTAGAGACAGAGTTTTGCCACATCTCCAGCGCTGGTCTTGTTACAGGTAGTTAGGGGGAGTGAGGAAGGAGGGGGCTCTTCTCCCCACCCACTAGAAATGTCAGGTAATGATTAGGCGATGTTCACACTCTCTCTCTAAAAGTGCTTAATTGGCATCGGGGCCAGGTGAGGCCATTTCCTGATGTTCCACATCTGTCAACATGAAAAGGGGTTCCTAAGCCTGGCCTAGGAGCTTCAGCAGTGCTTCATGAGGTACTTTCTGAGGCACCACTGGGCCAGCCTGCAACAAGGTCCTTCCTCCTCAGTATCAGACTGAGGGGGGTCTCAGGTTGAGATGGCAGACCCAGGCCAGCATTCACTGCAGCCTGTAAGTCCTTTTCCAGACTCTCTAGCCAGGCCTGCAGGTTCCCTGCTGCGCCTGGAGGTCCCCATGAAAGGCAGCCTCGAATCCTTTTGCTGAGCCGCATAGCTGGGCCTCCTGGTGCTGCGCCTGTACCTGGAGGTCCCTTACCTGGGCTGTGTCCCTCAAGGACTAAGGGGTACTTCTCACAGAGCAGTCAAAAACGCCCATCCAACTCTGCCGGCAAAACTTCCCTCCTCCTCACCGCCCTGTGCTCCCAGCTGCATCAGCATCTTTTCCAGGCTTCCAGGTGACCTGCCTAGCACTGCCCAGGTTTCCAGCAGAGCCCATCCGAGCACATAGCTGCCACCAGGTACTACAACCCATGCTGCAGCACATGGCTGACTCAGAATCAGCGTGGACCAAAGGCTCACGCACCTCAGCATCCTGCTGACTATACCAAATATCACACCAGATTTCAGGTTCTGGCCCAGCCGGAGGGCCAAAGGGAGTGGGTGGACAAGTGAGGGCAGCCAAAAGAACACTCAAGGAATCACAGGGAGTGCGACATGATTTTAGTCTCTGGGCGCAGGCTTTGTGCAGTATCTCTCTCCCCTTGTCCTCCTGCAAGGCGGCCTCTCTCTCTGTCCTCTGTCAGCCTTGATCCCAGTTGCTTGCTGTGGCCCCATCCCTTCTCAGCAGCCAGCTCGTGGCTCCTGCCACCCCATGCCTGCACCTGCACTGCTTGCCACATTCGCTGTCTGCCTGCAAGGTGGCTGGCTCCGGCGTGGCTCCTTCAGGCCTGTGCCCTTACGGTGTTGCTGATGCACTTATGCACCTCACAGACAACAGTGGCTCAGAGCCAGGTGATGAGCGTCCACAAACCGGTCATATAATGAGTAGAGCTGTGAGCCTGTGCTTCAGACTGTCTGAGCCGTGGGGGACCGGATGCCTGCCTTGGCCTGTTCTTGACCGCAGCACATCCATTTTGCTTACACACATACCAGAAAAGGGAAGAAGGCTCCAGATGAGCATGCCTGTCACCCCTCAAATACATGCATATGCTGAATTCTCAACGGTAAGGACACTGCGCATGCCGGAGGCCCACCCTAAGGGAATAATGATGGAAAAAAAGGGAACCTGTCCAGGTTCAGGTTTAAGGTTGAAGTCTCTCCTCCTTTCTCTCTTTGACCTTCAGGCACCTACTTGGCTCTCTTTCAAGGATTCTTTCATTTTTTTTTGTTCCAAAGCTTTTTAATTAACTTCTACTCCTGCTCTGGAACTCACCTGGGTTTCTTTTTCTGCGTTATGCCCCTCAGTCAAATTCTCTCCTTTAAAGGCAAGGACTGAAGTTGCTGCAGACGTGTACAGATTCTGGGACGGTAACTTGGATATCTTCCACCAGTAACAGTCTGGAACTCCTGGGCTCAAGCCATTAGCCTTCCTCAGTCTCGCAAAGTGTTGGGATCACAAGCATGAGCCACCACACCTAACAGTGATATCTATTGTCTCACAGCACTAGTATTTGATAATTTTAAATAACATACTTTTATTATACCTTAGCTCCATGCACTGTTTTGAGCTAAGTTCATAAACGTGCTGCTGATGGAATTCCCTAGAAGATCCTACTTTTAATACTTTAACAAAAATGGTGTGCCATTAACCGGGTTTCTTTAGAAATGAAATATACCCTGGCAAGTTATTCTTAGAGAAGATAAAAACTTATCTCCTAAACCCTTTAAACATTTAATCTGTTTGGCAATCTTTTTTGTATATAAATCGTGCAAAGATGTACTTTACACCCTGCACAAATTAACTTACATCTTTAGGGAACAATGTAAATAAGTTTTATTTGTGGAGGTTGGAAGTAGTGTTGATTCAGATTGGCTATTTATTTTACTAAGAATTTTCTAATACAATTATTGTTTTTGTTTCTTTACCATGTATTAAAGCTTCTCTAATTTTTATTGATTATCATGTTTATTTCATTTGAGTGAGCTATTAGTATAAATCTGCAGTAGGTAAAAATACGGGAAATTAAAATTTTTCTCTATTACTATATAATGCCAATTTTTTCAATGAATTTGTAACTTTTGTTAGTAATATTTATAATATTCTCCCCCCCCCACCATTTTGCTGTAAGAAGTAGCTGCTGTCCACAGGCTTCCTCACCCTCCCTATGGGACCTGTGTCTGTGGGAGAATAATATTTCCTGTCTCATTGATTCTTGTTACTACTAAGTGATTACATTGAAAAGAACTTTGAGCCACAAAGCTTGTTTATTATTCAGCCTTGAGGCAAAAAGTAAGCTAGGATTTGGCCTTCGACGTCCTAAGTTGTTAAAAGACCTCAGTCGGTAAGGTGAAACCCTAACTCTGTATTGATTCAGGAAAAGAAGACCAAAGATGGTTCTCCAAGGAAAATCTAATAAACTCTAGGTGACCAAAAATAAGAAGGGGAAGACAGGAAATTCACAACAAAAATTGTGAGTATCAAAGGGTAGCTTATCATAATTCTTTAAGCTTTTAAGTACTTTTTTATGTATAAGTTTTAATTAAGTACTTTTTTATGTATAAGTTTTCTAAATGGAAATAATCTAAACAAACATTTAAAAAAACACTGATGTGATTTCTAGCTCTGTAAAGGTAATACAAAATATGATAATGATTAGGTTTAATCTTTATTTTTTATTGGAAATTGATAAATTCCTGTCCCACATTAGGATTTTAATGCATTAAAAAATGTGGAAGGGGAGCTTTGGAACATGTCTTAGAAATAAAACTTTAAAATATAAAAATAACCCAAATTTTTAAAATACAAAAACAAGTCCTAACTTTTAAAACTCTGTTTTGAAAGTCATAATGTACTATTTAGTATAATTCTAAATTTTAATATATAGCATTTCTAAAACAAAACAGACTATAACATTTTTAATTTACTATTCAGAAGTCAAACTTCTTATGTAAGTAATTATAGTAAACTAACAAACGCCACTTAATTACAAAAATTCTGACTTATACCCAAATATTTTAAATAATAATATGCATAAAGTAATATTTATTAGCTTACTGATTTGTAACTAAAATGCTTTGCTTTGGATAAAACATTTTAAATCAAATGCCTAATCAACATTCTACAAGGTTTAATGTGACATGGGCTCTGTGGATATTTCTAATGGTGTCACTTATCTTCGATCACTAAGCTCCAATCTCATGGATCGTGCCTGCTAAGCTCTCAGCTCCTTCTTAATCCATTAATAATATACTCCTATTATGATGCATGGAAGCACAGTTAGTGTGTTCATTTATTTTGTATTTTTAAAATTATCTTTTTCAGCAGAAGGTAGGTTCCCTTCAAGTGTGTCCTATTCTCTGATGGTACTTCACCACCTTTATAATGGGTCACAAAATTGTAACTATGCTTTATTGAACACTTTCTATGGTGTAGACACTTACCAGCTCTTTTCATTTTTATAGCATGTGTAGGAAATGAATAAAAGGATTATCATCTTTTTAAAAAGCAGAAAACTGAGGAAGGCCAAGTCATTTATCTAATATTTCATAACCAGTAAGTAGCAAAGCCAGGATTTGTACTCACACAGTTTAGTGTTAAGTATCAGTTGCCGTCATGAATACATACACACTAGGTTTGTGGTATAATTATTATATAGAGATGTCAACATATAGAAGATTAGGTGCCAGCAAAGATAAAACGTTAATTTTGCAAATTCTAGTATTTAACATGGATGTGTTTTATTTCATAATTAAAAAAATAATTAGCATTTCTCATGTGTTCAATAATGAATTTTAACAAATAGAACAGTAAATACTGGAAACACTTCTGCTTGAATCATTCTGTATGAAATTCTCATCATAAGACTGTGGAGAATATGTCACAGAGATTAAGTATGTTATTCTAGCCAAACATTTTGATATGCTTTCAGAGTAAAACAAATGTAAACCTAGACAGCATTCCCTGTGGATCTGGTTCTAGGTAGAGCGAGATCCCTTTTGCTACCTGAACTTACATTGAATATTGATTGAAACAAATATATGTGATTATATGTGAAAGCTTATTTGAAAAAAGTGAGATAATTTTTTTCTTTTTATTCTCAGCGTAAGAGAACAGGTTTTAGATGGAGATCCCTAGTGGATATTTATTGTCAAGTAAACAATTGGCTTCATGAGACTGAACTTGACTGAAGAGATCCAAGTTGGAACAAGGACTCACTTGAATATAGAAAGCATTTAAAGCCAAAAGGCTGGTGAACAAATTATATAAAGGATAATAGAGACCCTTGAACCACACCTTGGAAGTTACTTAGCAGCTAGGAGGAGGAAAAGTAGGTGGAGGAGGATGTACAATCATGAGAGTGCTTTTAAAAAAATTAAATATAGATAGGAAATTCTCAAGTGTCTTGAGTGTCAAAATACAATGTTCAAATGGTGATTATAAAATTATGTAAGATAATCATTACTCTAGAAGAGCTTAAAGCCTGTTAACAAAGAGAGGACACATACAGAATGATAAAAAAAAAAAAAAAAAACAATTACCACAGCAATAAAAACATTCCAAAAACAATCTGAAAAGCCTAATTTTCTGGCAATTGTATTTAATAATAAATTATTTATAAATTTTACATTTAGTCTTACTAATGTTTTTACATTTAGTCTTGAGTTCATATTGTATTTGGCTGTGATGACTGGCATTTTTTTTAACAATCAATCAATTTCAATACTCAGGTTGTTTTAGAAACCATTGTTGCTTACTGTGTTAAACCAGATTTTTTTACTTTTCATCTTTGAATATTGATACTAGGACAACTTTTTATAAAGGCTTTTACCTTATCAAGAAAGAAGAAATACCTCACTGCGTTCAAGTAGTTCATAGAACACATAAAATTATTATTCCTTCAGGCATAAAGCATTAGGATTCTGTAGCAGTAAATACATGAGTATTCCACACAGGAAAAAAAAAACAACAACAACGCTTGTGGGTCACTTCCTTTGAGAGCAAAAAAGAAAATACACCGAGGGTTGGCAAAGTGGGTAAAGAAGCATAAGGCATTTTGGAGGCAGCCAAGCACAGCAAACAGCAACAACTTTTCCCACTCTGGAGAGTTCAAGCTGCATGTAACAGTCTGAAATTTTTTTTCATTTCTTAGAGACAAAGTCTTGCTCTGTTGCCCAGGCTGGAGTGCAGTGGTGCAATCACGGCTCAGTGCAGCCTCCATCTCCTCTGAAACGATCGTCTCATGTCAGTCAGCTGGAACCACAGGTGCGTCACCACACGTGGCTAATTTTTAATTGTTCTTGTTAGATACAGGGTCTGTCCATATTGTCGAGACTGGTTCTTGAGTTCCTGGGCTCAGGTGATCCTTCTGCCTTGGCCACCCAAGGTGCTGGGATTACAGGCATGAGCCAGCTTTGTGATGTTTTGCATGAGAAAATGCAACACTGTTGTTTAATAGATGTGTTCGTAAAACAAAAATGGAAGATATATATGCCCACACACATAAAAGTATTTGTACATATATGTACAATAATTCTTCACTTGACATCATCAATAGGTTCTCGGAAACTGAAACTATAAGCAAAATGACACGGCAGGCTCCTCAAAAAAACATTGTTTAGTTCAATGTTGTTTTGCTATAATGTTGATGACAAACAAATTGGTTTTAGCATACATTATCTTGCTTGAAGTTGTAGTTTCCAAGAACCTATCAACAAGGTTAAGTGAGCACTTCTGTTATGTGTATGTATTTGTGTGTGTATATATGTGTGTGCTATCCTAATATACAAATTACCTATTTACTATATACCAATTTATGGGATCCATATACCATATATTGAAGAAGGATTAAACTGATTTCCTTCCAATAAAGTAATAGTATTAATCTTAACTTTGAAAAATTCCCAAAATAATTTTAGGTTTTGTGTCTATATTAGTAAGCATGATGGGTGTTAGTAAATACAGCAGCATAAAATATATCTAAACTTAGTAAAACTATCCGAGCATTAAAAATATTTTTAAGATAGCCATTTTATAGTTGATAATCGGTATCAATTGGGAGTACTGAGGTTAAAGGTCTCAGACCACAGTATTTTTTATTCAATAAGCTCAAGTTGTACAAAGGTTGTAGGATTTTGAAGTTTTATTTCCTTTTTTTTTTTTTTTTTTGAGATGGAGTTTCGCTCTTGTGGCCCAGGCTGGAGTGCAATGGCACGATCTTGGCTCACTGCAACCTCTGTCTCCCAGGTTCAAGCGATTCTCCTTGTCTCAGCCTCCTGAGTAGCTGAGATTACAGGCATGCACCACCATGTCCAGCTAATTTTTTTGTAATTTTTGGTAGAGGCCGGTTTATCTATGTTGGGCAGGCTGGTCTTGAACTCCTGACCTCAGGGTTTTATTTCCTTTTAATAGAATATGTGCAAACTGATCCAATAGACAATTCCTTGAATCTTCTTTTTTATCCCACCTGCTTTTGTGGTGTAATTTTTCTCTACCAAAATGGTTGAGGGGATATGTACCTGACTCATTCTTGTACAAATCACATAGCCAAAGAGCTTTATAAACTCACTTCATGCTCAGATGTAGTGTGATGTCATGGGTGAGAGAGGAATGGTAGTAAATTTGACTTGTATTTCTTTTGCGTTGCTTTCTCATCATCCTGTATTAGGCAATAATATCCTTTTTGCTTTTCATAAGTTGAAAGCATTTTCTTTACTCCAAGTTCCAATTTTTTTTTTACCTGGTCATGAGTACTATGTTTGAATCTTATATCTTGTGGCCTTCTCAGTAAGCATGCATTGACAAATATTTGCATTAGTGCAGAGCTAGAAGAGAGACTTAGGGGCTGATGGTATGTCTACCTATGATGTTACTTTTTTTTTTTTTAATATATATGGACCATCACAAAAGGTCCATTATGGTGACACCAACTAGTCTGCTTCAGTACAATTCTGACACTAATCACCTGCAGTTAACACAGATCTCAGAAGTTAAAGAGTACAGTCCCCAACACAACCACCCTCACTTCAAATGTTAGGTGCATTTTGAGGTTTCCCAGGCCACCTGCACTTACTACCAATGGGCTATAAATTCTGTGTTGCCCACATTTCCTTTCAATTCCATAATTTGCTAGAAAGACTCACAAAACACCGAAATGTATTATTACAGTTTTGTTGTAAAGGATACAAATTAGGATCAGCCAAATGAAGAGACACACAGGGTGAAGTCTGAGATGGCTTTCCATGCAGAACTCCTGTGCTTGCTTGTGAAGCAGCCTTGCTGTCTGGGGTATCAGCTGAGGTTCTTTGTCTCATGGTCCTGGAAATCAAAGATGTGGACACAAAGGGAGAAGTTAGAGCAGAAGTTCAACAGGTGAATGGAAAAGAACAGCTCTCTGTCACAGAGAGGGGCCCCGAATGGGTTGCCAAGCTGCAGTAAAATTTAAGGGTTTATATAAATGAGCTAGTGGGGAGGGGATATTTTGTCTACACAGGATGCAAAAAACTGGTTAGGACCAGGTGAGCCATCAGCATAGAGCAGTGTCTGTCTCTGGCACCCCCACCTCACTTATAGTGCAGGTGGGCTCTTAGCTCCGGCTACCCCACGCTGCTTATCCTTCCACCATGCATGTGCTAAAAAGGGGAGGGGGATTTCTGTGCTTGGTCCTGGGTACCACCTTGCCGCTGCAGGCATCCCCCCAGCAGCCTGTGCCCCTATCTTAGTGTGCCCAAAATGGAGAAAGGAATGTGCTCATGAAGCCCCAGTGTTTTTACTGGGACCCATCAAATGTATGTGAAGTCTGGTGATTAACCTGGAAATTCTCCCTCTGTGCCGTGGCTGCTTATCTATGTTTTACAGCCCGATCTTCCAGGCTGCTTTTTAGTAGAAGAGTGATTTCTTTGAACTGCATGTGGTTAGAAAGAAAGTAATTTCTGAGCTGCTTCTTGTTAGAAGGAAAGGTTTTGCTGGTGACTCTTTCATCCTAACTATCTACCTAAATAGTTTCTATCTCCTGTGTCGCTGTGGAATTAGGTGACATCACTGTCGTGGCACATTGATTTTGTTCACCAGCCAGGAAGTTCCACTGAGCTTCCATGTCCAGAGTTTTTAATGGGCTTTTATTAAGTGGATATGTTTGATTGAATAATTGGCTACAAGGCTGAACTCAGTGTCCAGCCTCTCTACTTTCCTTGAGGTAGTGCTGGGTCAAAGCCCTAACTCTTTAATCACAGGGTTAGTCTTTCTGATGGCCAGCCCCCATTATGACGTATCGGTTTAGCACACACTAAGGTGTGAGCCAAGAGACTAATGAATAACAAAGAGTCCTCTTGTCAGGGTGTAGGAACAAGAATTTGTTTTTCCTGTAAGGCATCAGGGACAAAGGCCAGTGCAATTCTCTCTCTTTCTGGGTGTGTGTGTGTGGTGAGAACACTTAAAGTCTATTATGTTAACCTTGTTCCTAAGTACAGTTACCATGCTGTATATTAGGTCTCCGTAACTTATTCATCTTACAAGCGAAAGTTGTCCCCTTTGACGTTTTATTCTTTGAATACATTTATTCATTTATTTCTATTTTTTATTCTATGATTAGAAATAATTTCTATTATCTGATAGGGATTTAACCTAAAAGAATAAGATAAGGAAGATTGAAAAAGGCTTGAGGAAACGTGGAGCTGAATAGGAAAAACCAATAGTTTCTACATGCTCTAGGAAAATTCATAGTTTAAAATGAATTGTTGTAATTACTATGTCCACATTTCATATGGCACCCTGCCTAAGGAAGATGATGCATCATTTTCAATTGAAATAGTCTAGGCATTCCATCTCAGGGGTAGGAATAAGAAAGTTAGCAGGCGAGGTGAAATGCCTTACCCAATAATGTAACAAGATTTTATAAAATTTTGCTTTTGAGCATCAAAAAAATGGACTCAGGTTTTAGGCTCTGAAATAACTCATTTTCACTTTTATATGTGTAAATTACTTTTCTGTCATTAATATAGCATTCATATGGTATTATCCACAATAACAAAAAGCAATTAAAATGGTAATCTACATACAGTACTTGCATTTGCAAACATTACAGTGCGTTGCTCCCTCTAGCAATATGTGTATGTGTGTGTGTGTGTGTGTGTGTGTGTATGTATAGGCGTTTATTATCCATGTAAATTTAACATATGTTAATTTAAAGAAAATTCTTAGGACACAATCACTACCTTCTATCAGGCTTTTGCTGTAGAATATGCGTTTTTGATGTTGCCAATTATTTAACAAAGCTGTCTATAATGTACACTTTTAATGGTGGATAAAAAGGCAAAGTTAGTTTTCAGATACATTACTGAAAAATCAAACCAAAAAAACGTTATTTGTTGTTAACTTTGTGAATTTCTTGTTCACATTAATCAACTCATACATTTGCATAACATATAAATCATATGTATTTTCTATATATTAAAATGGCAAGTCCTCTTGACGAGATTTTAATTTGTTTTCAGCAGAAATAGGTATTTTAGACATTATATTTTAAAGTCAGATGACACTGTAATTTTCAGGGGAGAAAGGTCAGAGTAACACATGTCAAGTGTAGCAACTTAACCTGACCCCAAGGTGAAAGATGAAGAAGGTATACATTTTGCAAGAAGTAGAATATAATGAGATAAACATGAACTAGAATTTTAGTTTCATAGAAAGGGTCATTACATATGCAACATTGGAATGTGTTTTTTAAAACTTTGTGGATCCAGAATGTTAGAATGTAAAAAAAAATACTTGGTATGGTTTTGTGAACTATACTTTCTGTTGCGTCTACCACAGAAGCATGGATTACACAGAAAACAGGTATATGGTGACCTCCAAAATCTGCATTTCTTTAAACAAAATCCAGAATGACTATAATACAGTTAGACTAAGATATGCTTGAATATCTTATAAAAGATTTCTAAATTTTATAGAAAAGATATACAGTACAGATCTTTACTGATGTGAAAAGTAAGGACTCTCCATCAAAATATACCTGAGAAGCATTTAAAATATATTAAAAAATTTTTTTTATGTTCATAAACTATACTCCTTTTAACTGTAACTTACTGTTGCCAGGAAACACATATCTAAGCTTGGTGTATTTTTGAGAAAATGCATGGCTTTGCTGAATGAAATATGAGTAAAAATGTTAGTAAATGGCCCCATAGGTATCCTTGCATATTTAATTCTGTTAAGTATTGCATATATTTAAAAATGAAGATGTGCTTTGATGGCTCTACACAACCCATCATTTCCAACATTTTAAACAATTTTGCATGGTCAAGCCCTGTTCTTGCTGCTGTTGTCTTGTTTACAGCATTGACACCAACAGAGAAAGCTTCAGAGCATATGTACGCACCCATGGTAGGTCACACTTGATAGCTGGTCGCTCATAAAAAGAAGAAACAGAAGTTGTCCTCTTGAAAGATAAATAATGGCAGCATTTCTCAAAATCACCTTGTAGTACAAGGAAGGTCAGAATCTGTAAAGTGAATATACTTATGTTTTAAACCTAGGAGAAACATACACTGTCAAGTAGTACTTTTGGGACCAGTGAGATAAAATACCATATGGGTATACACCAATAGATAAAAACATACCAACAGTGGAATTCGCTAGTGAGATAAAGAAATAGAACAGTTCCAGTTTATTAATTATACTATATTTTAGAAACATGTTTAAGTGACAACAAATACATACTAGTCTTTGAACCAAAAGTCAGCATAAGTGAAAGTAAAATGATTCAAAATAATTTTGTGATATTTTGTAATAATTTAGATTATTTTATGCTTTTTGTCTTCTGGGTTACATAATTCACCTACTATCAATATTTCATAATGAAACTAGGGATAAATCATGGTAACTACACAGATACAGTGATAAATGAAATAAGCCAATATCACCAGCAGAATAAGTAACTATTGCTATCTTTAAGGCAAAAAGATGTAGCTTTTGTCATTATTTCTTGTTTAGAATTCTTTAAATCAAGTAATGGGTAGTAAACTTAGCATTTTCTACTTTATATGTGTGTATATCTATCTTCATATTTAAGTTTCACGAATGTTATTGGCTCTTGGGAAAAATGGAAATACATTTATTGCTTTAGTATTGGTAACTTTTTGTAAATTTACAACCTCAACTGATGATAATTTTTTCTCAGCTAAAAATAAATGAGCATTCCTTCCAGTGAAGAGAGAATATCCACAATATTTTTAACAGTAAAAAAGTACTTTTCAATAATTCTTAGAGTAAGGCATTTGTTTTTTTAAGGGAGCTTGTTTCATTTTTGAATAGACTCTAGCATGGAAAAAATATATTCGATGTCTTCAATGAATTTATTATTTTCATGCATTTATTTTTGTTGTGATTTCTGCAGTAGAACATATGTGATGTTTTCTCCACCATTTATAACTAGCCCTTCAAGGACGTAAAAATGGCTTTTCTAGTCATCTTCCTCTCACAGAACAATCTTCTAATTAGAAGTATAGACCTTGATGATGGACCTATATCATTTTAAACTAGGATCCTTAATTTGCTAGCTAATTGGCATTTAATTGGTTACTTTATAGTTCTAAACCTGTTTTCCATCTTTAAAATGAGAATAAAACATTTTACATCCTAGGAACGTCGTGTGTATAAAATGATACACGCACACACACAGAAACTAAACCCTGGTACAAAATATAAACTTAACTAACATTAGCTTCTATGATTACAATTTAAGTGAGTTCACATTTCTTTCAATAATAATTAATTATAAAAAATATTTTCCATACCTTGTTAAAATAAAAATTCAATGTCTTTAACATCTACTTCCATTTTCTACTGTCGATCTGCATTCATTTTTCAAAATCACTTGATGATTGTAGCACCATATTGATGGCAGTGATGGCTCATCTGAAGTGGCCTCTGCCATGATGCGGGATGCAATGGGGGAAGTGCAGCCCCCTGCTCCATGGAGTCAGCAAGAGCCAGAAAAAGGTGGGAGCCCCACCCCCTTCCAAGCCATAGGGTTGGGAGCCCTGCCTTCTCAGGTACAGCTGCAGCCACCTGGTCCTGGCTGCAGATAGTGGCATCTCTGCACCCACTACCTGGCCTCTCCTGCTCCCAGGGCCACTCTGATTTTTGAGCAATTGTGACTTATCCCATGCACTGTTACGCCCTGGCCAGGTATAAGTGCCCTCAGGGCAGTGCTGACATGCCAGCTCCCTGCTGCTGCAGTCCCCTCTGGACTTTGGGCACTAATGAGCATGGGAGGGAGGCTGGGTGGGTAAGTATAGCTATGCGCCTGCCTCAGGGACCCTTCAGCATGAACAGTCTGGCTGCTGTGGACAGCAAGTTAATGGTGGCAGGAGGCAGACCGGATTCTGGGTGAAAAGCAGGTCCCCTGTGAAACCTCACCTTCAGGCCAGGGACAGCCTGAGACCTGGGGCTGGGCTGCCAGTTCCATGGATGGCAGTGAGAACTTACGGTGCTTTCTTCAGGCCTGCCCATTGCCACCCATGGACCAATCAGCATGCACTTCCTTCCCTTTGAAGCCCATAGAAACTCTGGGTTCAGCTAGACTCCAGCAGGTGATGAGCCAGCCTGCCTGCAGATGGGTCTTCTCTCTGCTAAGAGCTGAACACTCACCAGGACACGCTGCTTTCAGTGAGGGGCTATCCACTGCGGTCTCCTTGGAGCTGTTCTGTGACTCAGTGAAGCACCTCCTTGTCTTGCACACCTCCCACTTGATCACATACCTCATTCAACCTGGACACAGGACAAAAATTTAGGAACTTCCAAATGGCAGGGCTGAAAGAGCTGTAATATAAACATGACTAAAACACATTTCTTGCTTGCCACATTATGGGCAACAAAAAGGAGAGAAGAAAGGAGAGAAGAGCTGTGGCCCGTCAAGGAGCCCAGACCTGGGGGCTCCCTGAGCCAGGGTTGTGTCACTCTCTTTGGGGCTCTGTGGTTCCTGGTGTCTCCAAGCTTCCAGGCAGCACTGCATGCCCCAGTGCCACCCATGAAAGCTGTCTGTGGTACACCTGATCCGCTGCAGCCTTGCAGGGAGCCGTCACCCATGCCAGTGAGTAGAACTACTCACCCAGCTGAAGCCAGCAGGCCTGTCCACATACAATGACCAGAATCCACAATCACTCACTCATATATCCCTCAGGGCTCTGCTCTTGATGCTCCCTTGGCAGACATGGGATCCAGGCTGGTAACATGAGCCAGGTGCAGCCTGCCAGGCTAGGTGGGCAGAATGAGTGCAGCAGGCCCTAGCAAAACTCAGGCAAGGGCACCACTGGCCACAGAGGTTTCCAGCCAGAGCATCAACACACCAGGGATCCTGTGACAGCATGGAAAAATAAAATGAATTGTCAATACCTGTCTTTAGTAGTCCATGCGTGTCATAACAATACTTTTATTATGAACCGCGACTTATTTCGCAAAGTATTTCCAAATAATGTCTATTAATGTGTTCTCAAACATTGCTGGGAATTAGCATCAAACTTACAGCGTTCAGAACTTGTCTTATTTACTACTTCATAAAATTAAAACAAATGTACGTAACTCCCAGCTTCCGACACTCTTAAATTTCTGAGGTACATAATGATTAATGTTACTCATAAACTCAGATGAATCAGAGATTATTTTGTAGTACCAAAGAACAAATACATAGAAATGCTATTACATTTACCTATTAATAGTATAATAGTACGGGGGATAAATTATAACTAATTACAATTACATGAGACAAGTTTAGTGAATTCCACTTTTAAAATGAAAATTTCAAAATCAAATATTAGTTAAAACCTCTAATTTTTAAATAATCTCAAAGTTTATCAACAGTCATTTATACTTGTGACTAATTACCTTAAAATTTGGTTTCTCTATTCTTTTGTTGATTGCATTATTTTCTCTAGAATTGTCCAGGGATGAAGATTATCCCCCCTCCCTCCACTAACATTTTATATTCACGGGCTGATTGTAATATAATGCAAAATAGAACTCATCAAAATAGCTGAAATAAAGAGAGGGCACTAAATAATGTGTCCCAAGTCACTCCAGATATGGAAAGTTTCCTTTGAAATGGCAAATGCATGGTTTTCAATGCCCTATTAATATATATGTAGTGGGTTTGACCTATATTATAATATAAATTGTGAATCGTTGGATGTGTTCTTCAACTTCAGTTCT
>NW_016107562.1:2432699-2434286 GCF_001604975.1 Cebus imitator
CTGTGGGCAATAAAAACACGGCGTCCACTCACCCTCTGCGCTTTCACTGGGAGCTGCAATCCTGAGCTGTTCCTAAACGGCCATCTTGGATCCACCCAACTTCAGTTCTAATTACAATGTAGTCAACTCTTGATTGTCCATTGTAATGAAGACATGAAAAGTAGAGAAAAACAAAATCTACAGATTTTCTCCACACTTTCAAAAACCAATCGTTTTTATTGTTTTTGCATGCATCCTTTATTTGCCCTCCACATTCTCTTGCCTTCTAATCATCCTGACATTAAGTAACAAAATAAATGGAAATTGGACAGATGTATGTTCGGATATGTATGATATTTCATAAAGAATATCTAAATTTACAAGGTGTTATCTGAAGTTTCTTTGTCCCTGCAAAGGCGTGGAGATTCAAAATAATAAATGAGTATGTTCCAATTATAATTCCACTGTTCATTCAGTGTTATAATAAGGACTTACGTATTGAGAGAAATAATCATGATTATTCATTATTCAACATACATGTACTATATAGATGGGGTTGTTGCTTTTATACAATATCAGAAATTTGGGTATGTCTGGATCTGCCCTCCTCAAGTATTTTTCTTTTTGTTAAGACAGTTGACTATCTGGAGTAAAATATCCCAAGTCCAATTATAGAATAACCCCAAAATTAAGGCTAATAGGTTTAAAAAAATGTTAACTCTAAAAATATCTACATCCTTTTTTCCTTTAGAAGTAACCAGCTACTGGAAGTGAGGCTATTATCTTTAAACAAATGTTTTTCAAGGCTTAATTCCAAAAGATTTGGCTGGCTCTTTTAATAGTCAAGAGATCAGGCAGGCATTAAGAGGTCAACATTCATTATTATGCTGGACCCTGCTTGTATGGGTTTCTGAGATCTGATTTTTATTATTTCAGGAATTTTGCCAGCAGGTTGTTTAACGTTGGCGGCTTGAAATAGACAGTAATAGGAGTATTTACAACAACGATATTTGCAAAGGCTAAAAAAATCTCAGCTTCTTTTGCCCCCTAAATTTTTTTTTTTCTTTTCGAAAGTTCATTACCACCTCACACACCTGTCAGCATTAGGCCAAATTCTTATTTTTATATGGCTAATGGGGGAAAATTTACAAGGGTTGACTGTGAGGGTGAGGAGAAGGAAAATCATTAATATTATTCAACATAGTAATATGAAGAATCAGGTTCTTTGTAGAATCAGACTTGTAAATTCCAAATTACACTTCATGGATTTCTGACCTTGTGTTACGGTTTAAATACCCAGTCTTTCCTTCTCAGATCTTGTACTTCTGTCTGAAAAATAAGATCTTTGTCTTATTCTTTCCTCAAGACTCTGTTTCATAAGTTGCATGCAGTTAAGATCCGTGTCTGTTATGTACCTAAAGCTCATTATTATGTCTTCTCCGATAAACCCAATTCCTTGAATGTAGAAGCCATCCAAAAATAGTGATGAATGAATCATTGGCTCAGCACTAGATGCTCTGGGTTCTACTCTAGGTTTTGCTAACCTCCTGACAACTAACTCCCAAAAAGTGGAATCCTAGCTCCAATACTAAGCTATCTAAGATTTAT
>NW_016107562.1:2434486-2512800 GCF_001604975.1 Cebus imitator
GCTACTCAGGAGGCTGAGGCAGGAGAATTGCCCAAACCCAGGAGGCAGAGGTTGCGGTGAGCCGAGATTGCGCCATTGCACTCCAGCCTGGGTAACAAGAGTGAAACTCCGTCTCAAAAAAAAAAAAAACCCATCTGATTGAAATCATCTACCTAATACTTGAAGTTGTTCCTATGCGGTGCTGGTGAACAGCGTTCTGACTCTTCTCTGTGTTCAGTATATTATTACTTACTTGCCTACTGGCCTTTAATATTCTCTTGTGTCTTTATTTGCTTCTCTCTAGGAGTCTGTTTTGTTGCTATCTTCAGGCACACCCTAGGCTGATTGATGACCATCCCTCCAAAAAGAAGAAAAAATAAAAATAAAAACAAAACAAAATACCAACAACAACAAAACATTTCTATTTTGTTCCAGTAAAAAATGCAAGAATCACAATGTTAGTATGTATATCTTAACAAGAAAATGCAGACTTTTAGTGATATTGCAAGTCTCTTTTTCACTGATAAAAATGTTCAGCAGCCAAGACACAACACTTGCCACCCGCTGAGTCTTCATTGACCTTTTTTGCCCCTTTGCAGGCTCTACAAGACTGAAACCGAGTTGTCACCTTTGTTATTGCTACAGAATTACCTAGGGATTTTTCTCATCCCCAGTTAGATGACACATAATTCCTCATACTGCCCATCTGACTTGATTCTGAAAACTCAGGCCTTTCTCATGAATTGTGTCATATTGAAGTGAGCATGTGAGAGGCAGTGTAAAGGATCTCAGCTTCAGTAAAAGGGAAGTAAGTGGGCAAGAAGTCAGCAAGACATAAAGAACAACAACATATGCGTCTATAAGATAGAAAACATAATGTTACTCAATTTGATTGGCGGGGCACAGTGGCTCACAACTGTAACCTCAGCATTTTGGGAGGTCAAAGTAGGAGGATCACTTGAACCCAGGTATTTGAGAACAGCCTGGGCCATATAGCAAGACTTTCTGGCTACAAGAAATAAAAGAAATTAGCCAGGCATGCTGGTGCACCTCTGTGGTCCCAGCTACTTGGGAGGCTGAAGTGGGAAGACAGCTTGAGGCCAGGAGATTGATCGGGGTTGCAGGGAGCAAAGATCAGGCCACTGCATTCCAGCCTGGACAATAGAGCAAGATCATGTCTCAATGAAACAAACGAATAAAAAAAATATGAAAATATACATTGTATTTTTGTTCTTCAAGGACAATGTTTTTCTACAGTGTATAATATACAAATATATATATATATATAATCTAAATATATACATATTTTATTTGTAAAATATGTATCTCACGTACATTTATAAAATTATATTTATATATAAATTTGATTATAAAGATGTAAAAAAATTACAAGAATATTTGCCATGCCCCTTTTCAAAAGGCTATTTATTCCTGCCACAATGTAAGAAAAAGAAGGGGACAACTACTTGAAAGAACCTCATAAATAAATAAATGAGAATTACCAGTCTTGTGAGGAAGTACTGGAGAACATATGCTGACTCTACCATGTCTTAACATAGAGCACAATGCACTCTGCTCCCACATTGAAAAATATCTCTGAGCTGCAAAGGAAAAATCTGTAGAGATTTGGACAAACCAATCACAGCTGCGCCAACATATGGCAAGCTGATTAATGTGTGTGTCATCAGTAATAATGAACCATGTGAAAATGTTATGCACACATTCTGTTTATTTTTAAAATGTACGTTTTTCTTTCCAACTTTATTTCTTAATTTTTGGTCAAAAGTTGAGTAAAAAGATAAGAAACTTAAATTGCAAGGAATTCCAATGAAGTTTACAATTTAATGATTACGATATTCAAATAAGCATATTCTGACTCATGACATCGACAGCCCACTTCCTTTAATGGGTCTTTGCATCCTGCAGGAATGATCTCTCACGGAGGCCACAGGGGTTTGGTATGTGTAAAATTTCCTCCAGAAATGTATAGTGTTTCTATTTTTTGATGTCAATATGGGTAATGCATGAAATAACTTTATTTTTTTTCTCAGCAATAGAGACTCAACTATTTGGTATTGAGACAGATCAATTCAACAGTAAAGGGGAAGGCATGCCTCAGGCATTCTCAAGAGAGGAAGCACTGCCCCAGGGGAGCATAACTGGAACTTGGAAGAAAACAATGCCTTCGTCTGTAATAACTAAGTTATTACATTGGTCTGTGGCCTTCCAAAGAACCACCATAAATAAACGTATATATAGTATATCTGTGATTTTACAACTTCATGGAAGTTGGGGAATTGATTAGGAAGGGAAAAAAAAAAGTTTAACAAGGCTCCTTAATGGGTAATAATATGAAAAAATAAGGTTTATTAACTCTGGGTTAAGGTATCCTTAGTTCCAGATGGGAGTTGTCAATCCATGTGACTAGAGCTAGCTAACAGAACCTGAATAAAGAACAAGAATACATTTGCACAGCTGGGAGAGCAGGTGAGTGTGTAGCAGGTATTTATTTGGAATTAATGGTGTGGTAGACATTTAGAAAGTAAAGCTCAAAGATCAAGAATCTCATGAAATGAGGGAGTACAGTTGCAACGTAAAACATAGCACACTCAGTTAAATTTGTATTTCGGATAAACAATAAGTAATTTTGTAAATATTTATACTAAAACATTTATCTTAAATTCAAATTTAACTCTGTTTTTATTTTAAAAGTCTCCTCTTTTCTGCAAAAATGCCAGTTTCCTATAGGAAAAAGATGAAAATAAATCAATGATCCTAAAACCTTGTGTTCAGTCTGAATGTTCCTGGTTTTTAAAAAGGCTCTATTTAATCCTAAAGTTAGTATATATAAGTTACTTTTCAAACTTCAAAAAGTCTAAGCTACTAATCTACTTCATTTTCCCCTCACAGTGTTCCCTGAACCTCACCATTACTGTTACTTTGGATCAATCTATCTCTGCTGCTATAGAAACCACTTAGAAATAAAAATGCATATATACATACAAAAGTATATAGAGCTACATGCACTTAAGTATTTATAGTCACATCACAAGGAACTTTTAATAACTTCCTCTGTTATGCAAGAGGACAGAGCGGCATTCTGTTTACTCCTCATCTACTGAAGCATTGTTACAAATTTGCATTCAGTGGAAAGGTAGATGGACAGGCTGATAAATGGCAGAAAGAAAGTAGCAGCTGGGTCTTGTCTCTGGTCCACTGATAAATACATAATACAGTGTCAATCAGCTGACAGTTTTCCTTCACTTTAATACCTCCATGACTTATGAATTTCTTATCAATAGATCATGCATTTTTATAGGCCTCGGTTGTTCTCAGACTTTGAAAACTGCTATTTTGCCATTTTCTTCATTTTCTCCTGACATATTTCTCCGTGTCATTAATTATTAGTAATATTGAGTTATAATTAGCCCTTACTACTTATAGTCTGAGGACTTACATGACTGTTCAGAATAATAACATTTACAAAACATGCAATTTAATGTGAAAATAAAATCACTGAGTGGGTGTTCAGTCTGAATCAGACATATAGTTCGAAATAGATGTACTCATGAATAAGGAGAAAATGAGTGCTGATATTGGAAGCAATGTGCGGTATGTAGTCAAACAATCTAACTAAATAACCTTCTATATTTTAGAAATTATATATACAAATGTTTTGTAAGAAGGACCCATTAAAAGTCAGAGATTTTTTGCTCCACCCAACTGTAGTCAATCTTCTTTTGAACTTTCCCCTAGACTCATCTGTGCACTACCTTGTAAAATCCAGTTGCAGCAAATAACACTACCAGGGCAGCTTAGGAAATAACTCCCTCCCTCAGTAACAGATCACTCTCAACATCTGATCAGGATTTTCCACACCCTGTGCTTGATGCCTGATCACCTGGCCTGCCTTCAGCAGGCATCTTGTTAGGTTGATTCCGCCAGAAATCCCCCCAAACCTGACGTCTCCTCCTCCTCTGAGAAATTTTCCATCCACAGACCCCGTTTCTTGGCCATAAGTCCCTATTGTCCCTGGTGTGGTCAGAATGGAACTTTTCCCTTAATGAAATAGTCCCAAATTAAACTTGTTTTCACTACTTTAACCTCTGCCCAGCTCTGGTTTCCTTTGGCATACCATTCACACAAACGTTCAATAATGGGAAGGAACATCTAGTGTGTTGATACATTTAAAAAAATCTTTTATAAAAGATAAGGGGGCTAGGATCTGAAAATGAAGACAAGTCATTTATCAGTTTACATTTAAAGCTTCTCTCTTAGCTTGGGGTATTTAGACCAATAAGAGGGTATTTAGTTGCCAGTGAGAAGCCATTTCAGAGCCTCAGTAAACCAGCTTCCAAGGACACAGCTGCATTTCATATTTCTCAGAGAATAAAAAAATTAAAAATTGCAAAAAAGTTGTTACTTGGACAATCAAGAGCACGTAATGTAAACTTGTGTTTATATTCACAATACACTTTAAATATTTTAATAAATGGGTAAATGTTTTCGTATGTTTGTCAAATTCTTCACTGAAAATTGAGTTATAAAATTAAATTTGAAAAAACCTTATATATTTGAATAGAAATAATTAAAATATAAATTTGTATCTCTGTAAAAGAGTTGCTAAGTTAACTTACACAGATTCCAGAAAACCACTAACAAAACATTTTTCAGTCTGATTTGAAGAAGCTACATAACATATTGGAAAAGTTAACTTATCTTTTCATCTAATGAGAGTGGGCTGAAAAAAAGGCATTAAAAAATAAAACTAAGCTGAAAAACATTCTGATATTTTTCATAGGGCCTATGAAAATGTCAAGACACTTTTATCTAGTGATCAATTTTATTTTCTGACACCTTCAATTCCCCTCACTCCGCCTCCTCTCATTTTTAATTGAGTACACATAATTAACCCTAATAATACATATTAAATCTCCTTGGGATATATATTGAATACATTCTCCTTTAAAACTCATAAGCTCATTTACTCTAAAAATATATTTCCTTTATTAAAGACTCCAGTATGTTTATCTGCCGTCCCTGAATTTTCTAAACTTCTGATCCTGTGTATTCAAAAACAAAGGGACATTCCTTTTGATGGTTGCTTAACACACGTAAAATGATATTTACTGGAGAAATTCAGCCAAACAGAAAGAGAATTACCAGTTTTTATAGTCATACACTTTCATAGATTCAAGACTTTGGGCATGAGGCATCACAAAGTTAAGTGAGAGACTGACAAATTAAAGATTACAAGTCCAACAAAGGATTTATTTTATTTTTTTTGAGATGAAGTTCCACTCTTGTCATCCAGGCTGGAGTGCAGTGGCACAATCTCAGCTCGCTGCAACCTCTGCCTACTGGGTTCAAGCAATTCTCATGCCTCAGCCTCCTGAGGTAGCTGGGAATACAGGTGACCGCCACCATGCCCGGATAATTTTTGTATTTTTAGTGGAGACCGGGTTTCACCGTGTTGGCCAGGATGATCTCGATCTCCTAACCTCAGGTTATCTGCTCACCTCGGCCTCCCAAAGTGCTGGGATTACAGATGTGAGCCACTGCACCTGGCCCCAACAAATTATTTTTATATCAACATCAGGATCAAAGTAAGAAATTTAAGAAGCAGGAAAATGGCAACTTAATTAGGCTTTATAATAGTGCTAACTACATTTTTGAAAATTGCCTAGAGTAACCCAAAAATGGGAACATCTTTGAGTCTGTAGATGTGATTTTTGGAAATCTATTTGTGAGTGTTGTAAAGTTAAAAGAAATCCCCTCCCCACATTTTGTGAGTCCTAAAACATGTAGTTAAACCCACCCTCCCAAACCATGTTATTTCCTACTTCAATATTTTATTTATGCTGTTCTCTTTTCCTGGATTATTTTGACACATTACTTTTCCTCACTAACTCTGTTCATTCAGGAGTAAGCTCAATGACTGTTCCCTTGAGCAAGCCTCCATAAACTGTCATATTTCAGATGATCCCACATTCTTCCAAGTTATATTTTCTTCTACCTCAAGTGGATTGTGTTGACTGCCTTTTCTTATTATTATTGGCCTAAATAAGTAAACCTCTAAGGCCAGGAAGGGCCATGTTTATTCTTTAATTGCAACAGCAACAGTAAAAACCTGGGTTAGTATGAAGATGGCAATAAATGTTGCAATGGGATAGCTACTGTATGTAACAAGAGATAAGACTCTCCTAAGACTGAGAACGCTCCGATTTGCAGTAGTAACTCATTGTTCTAAGGAAAAAAACATACAGGAGTAAACAAACCAAATTTTATACCATGTGGGGTTAGGGGAACAATAATAATGTTGGATGATATTAGATATAGGCAAACGTGGTTGCTGTTTTGTGTAAGGTTGTAAGAAAGGCTACAATGACATCAAACAGGGCTTGAAATATCTTGGAAAACAGTGCCAGAGGCAGAAAAATTCTCAAGTACAAAATTCCTGACTTGAGAGCACTCTTCAAAGCATTTTGAACCAAAAAAATAAAAATATAAAACGATTGCAGCTGGAGTGGTGTGATCCATCTTTGAAGGAAGGTATGAGGCCAAGTGGCAGCTGTGGTTGGGACTTGAGCATCTGATTAAAGATGTAGGCTCCTGTAGGGACTGTGGTTTTCATGCTAAAGAAATGCTAAATTTTGAAGAAGTTTGAAAAGTTTTTTATGACTACTAACTTATATCTTGAAAGATAGCTCTAGAGGCCATGTAGAGGTGAAACTCAAGCTATCATCAGTTGCAATCCTGTGCTAATATCCATGCTCCTAGAGCCACGGTGATGGCCCTTGGTCAATCCTCAGTGAAATGTACTAATTACTGGCTCCTATTTTTGCAGTTTCATAGCCTTCATTGGTGATACATCCAAGTACAAGAAGATCCAAGGCATCTGGGATCTAGTGCGGACCCTCCTGCAAACCACAGTAGCCCTATGAAACAATGGCCAGACTGTTGAAAGAAAACCAACTAAACAAAAACAACAATAACAACAACAAAAATCCCCCCACAAAAACCCTATCCAAAGGTCACCAACTTCAAATCTCAAGGGTAGATAAGCTCACGAAAATGAGAATCAGTACAGAAACACTGAAAACTCAAAAAGCCAGAGAGCCTCCTTTCTTACAAATGACTGCAACACCTTTCCAGCAAATGTTCAGAACTGTAGTGAAGCTGATATGAAACGACAGAAGTAGGTTTGAGAATATAGATAGAAATGAACTTTTCCGAGCTAAAGAAGCATGTTTTAACTCAATGCAAAGAAGCTAAAAATCATCGTAAAACAATGCAGGAGCTGACAGCAAAAATAGCAAATGTATAGAGAAACATAACTGACCTGATAGAGCTGAAAAACATAGTACCAGAGCTTCACAATGCAATCACTAGCAGAATAGACCAAGTGAAGGAAAGAATCTCAGAGCTTGAAGACTGTCTTTCTGAAATAAGATAGACAGACAAGAATAGAGAAAAAATAATGAAAAAGAATAAACAAAACCTTTGAGAAATGTGGGATTATGTAAAGTGACTGAATGTACAACTCTTTGGGGTACCCGAAAGAGGAGAATGGAACCAATTTGGAAAACGTATTTCAGGATATCATCCAAGAAAGCTTCCCCAGTCTAGCAAGACAAGCCAACATAAAAATTCAGGAAATACAGAGTACTGCAGTAAGATACTCCATGAGAATATCATCTCCAAAACACACAGTCATCAGATTCTTCAAGATCAAAATGAAAGAAAAAAACTGATAAGGGCAGCCAGAGAGAAAGGCCATGTCACCTACAAAGGGAAGCACATCATACTAACAGTGGACCTCTCAGTAGAAACCCTACACAAGAAGATATTGAAAGCCAATATTCAACATTCTTAACGAAAATAATTTCCAGCCCAGAATTTCATATCCAGCCAAACTAAGCTTCCTGAGCAAAGGCAAAATAACATATTTTTCAGACAAGCAAAGGCTGAGGGAATTCATTACCACCAGTACACAGATCAGTGACACTATGAAGCAACCACATAAACAGGTCTATCAAATAACCAGCTAGCATCATAATGACAGGATCAAATCCACAGACAACAATACAAACCTTAAATGTAAATGTGATAAATGTCCCAATTAAAAGACACAGAACAGCAAATTGGGTAAAGAATTTACCCATCTGTATGCTTGAAGAGACCAGTCTCACATGCAGTGACACCCATAGGCTCAAAATAAAGGGATGGAAGAAAATTTACCAAGCAAATGGAAAATAGGGAAAAGCAGGGTTGCAATCCTAGTTTCTGACAAAACAGATGTTAAACCAACAAAATTTTTTTAAAAAAGATGAAGAGCATTACATAACAGTAAAGGGTTCATTTCAACAAGAAAAGCTAACTATCCTAAATATACATCCACTGAATACAGGAGCACCCAAGTTTATAAAGCAAGTTCTTAGAGGCCTTCAAGAAGAGCTAACTATCCTAAATATATATATATCCACTGAATACAGGAGCACCCAGATTTATAAAGCAAGTTCTTAGAGACCTTCAAAGAGACTTAAGACTCTCACACAATATTAGTAGAAGAATTGAACACCCCACTGACAATATTAGAAAGATCAAGACAGAAAATGAACAAAGATATTCAGGATCTGAACTCAGCTTTGGATTAAGTGGACATGACAGATATCTACAGAACTCTGCACCCCAAAACAACAGAATATGCATTATTCTCACCGCCACATAGCATTTACTGTAAAACTGATCATATAAGCAAAAGTAAAACACTCCTCAGCAAATGCAACAGAACTGAAATCATAACAGTCTCTCAGACCACAGCACAATCAAATTAGAACTCAAGATTAAGACATTTACTCAAAACCATACAACTATACAGAAATTGAACAACCTGCTCCTGAATGACTTTTGGTTAAATAGTGAAATTAAGACACAAATCAGGAAGTTCTCCTCCCTGTGTCCATGGGTTCTCATTGTTCAACACCCACTTATGAATGAAAACATGCAGTTTTCTGTTCTTGTGTCAGTTTGCTGAGAATGATGGTTTCCAGCTTAATCCATGTCCCTGCAAAGGACATGAATTCATCCTTTTTTATGACTGCATAGTATTCCATGGTGCATATGTGCCACATAGGGGAGTCGGGGGATTGAGGAGGGATAACATTAGGAGAAATACTTAATGTAGATGATGGGGGGATGAATGCAGCAAACTACCACGGCGTGTGTATACCTATGTAAAAATCCTGCACAATCTGCACATGTACTCCAGACCTTAAAGTGTAATAATAATAATAATAATAAGAAGAAGAAGAAGTTATTTGAAATCAGTGAGAACAAAGATAAAACATACCAGAATCTCTGGGATGCAGCTAAAGCAGTGTTAAAAGGGAAATTTTCAGCACTAAATGCCCACATTGGAAAGCTGGAAAGATCTCAAGTTGACAACATAACATCACAACTAAAAGAAGTAGAGAACCAAAAGCAAACAAACCCCAAAGCTAGCAGAAGACAAGAAATAACCCAGATCAGAGATGAACTGCAGGATTCAGAGATATGGAAAAACTTCAAAAAATTAATGAATCCAGAAGCTGTTTTATTTAAAAAATTAAAAATAGACAAGTAGCTAGACTAAAAAAGAAGAAAAAAAGAAGATTTAAATAAACACCATCAGAAATGATAAGGAGAATATCACCACTGACCCCAAAGAAATAGGATCAATCATCAGAGAATATTATAAACACCTCTAGGCATATAAACTAGAAAATCTAAAAGAAATGAATAAATTCCTAGACACACACATCCTCCCAGGACTGAACCAGGAAGAAATTGAATCTGTGGTCAGACCAATGACAAGTTTTGAAATTGATACAGTAATAAATAATTTACCAACCCTAAAAAGCCTAGGACCAGATGGACTCACAGCTGAATTCTACCAGAGATACAAAGAAGAGCTGGTACGATTCCTCCTGAAACTATTTCAAAAAGTTGAAAAGGATAGCTTTCTCCTTATCATATTTTATGAGGCCAACATCAATATTGATACCAAAACCCTGCAGAGATACAACAACAACAAAAAAGAAAACTTCAGGCCAATGTACTTGATGAACAACAATGCAGAAATTCTCAGAAAAAATACTATCAAACCGAATCCAGCAGCACATCAGCAAACTTACCCACCACAATCCAGTGGCCCTCATCCTGGGATACAGGGCTAGTTCAACATACAAGAATCAATAAATGTAATTTATCACATAAACAGAACTAAAGAGAAAAACCACATGATTATTTCAATAGATGCAAAAAAGCCCTTCAGTAAAATTCAACATCCTTTCATGTTAAAAACTCTCAGTAAACTAGGTATTGAAGGAACATACATCAAAACAAGAAGAGCCACCTCGGACAAACCTACAGCCAGTATCATACTGAATGGCCAAAAGCTGGAGGCATTCTCCTTGAAAACATGTAAGACAAGGTTGTCCTCCCTTGTAACTCCTATTCAATACAGTATTGGAAGTTCTGGCCAGGGCAGTCAGGCAAGAGAAAAAAAATAAAGTGTATTCAGGTAGGAAGAGAGGAGGTAAAACTGTCTGTGTTTGCAGATGAAGTAATCCTGTATCTATAAAACCCCATTGACTCAGCCAAAAAGCTTCTTAAGCTGATGAACAACTTCAGTAAAGTCTCAAGATACAGTATCAATGTGCAAAAATCATTAGCATTCCTATAGACCCACAACAGGCAAGACAAGAACCTAATCATAAATGACCTCCCATTTGCAACGGCCACAAAATGAATAAAATACCTATGAATAGCACTAACAAGAGAAGTGAAGGACAAATTCCAGGAGAACTATCAACCACTGCCCAAGAAATTATAGACGACACAAATAAAGCATTTTATGCTCATAGATAGAAAGAATCAATATTATGAAAATGGCCATATGGCCCAAAGCAATTTATAGGTTCAATTTATAGTTAATTCCCCTTAGACTACCATTGACATTCTTCACAGAATTAGAAAAAACTATTTTAAATTTCATTTGAAACTACCCAAAATGCCCAACTAGCCAAAAAATCCTAAGCAGAAAGAAAGCTGGAAGCATAATGCTACCCAACTTCAAACTATACTACAGGGCTATAATAACCAAAAAAAGCAAAGTGCTGTTAAAAGAACAGACACATGGATCAATGGAACTAAATAGGGAACCCAGAAATAAGACCGTACACCTACAACCCTCTAATCTTCAACAAAGCTAACAAAAGCTAGCAATGGGGAAAGAATTCCCTATTTAATAAACGGTGCTGGGAGAATCAGCTAGCTATATGCAGAAAATTGAAACTGGACCCCTTCCTTACACCACATACAAAAATCAACCCAAGGTGGATTAGACTTAAATGTAAAACTCAAAACTATAAAACCCTGGAAAAAACAAAGGCAATATCATTCAGGACATAGGACCAGGCAAAGATTTCATGACTAGATGCCAAAAGCAACTGCAGCAAAACAAAAAATTAACAAATGGGATATAATTCAACCAAAGAGCTTCTGTACAGCAAAAGAAACTATTAACAGAGTAAACAGACAACCTAGAGAATGGGAGAAAAATTTTGCAATCTATCTGACAGAGGTCTAATATCTAGCATCTATAAGGAACTTAAACTTATAAGAAAAAACACAATCCCATTAAAAGGTGGTCAAATGACATGAACAGACACTTCTCAAAAGAAAGCATACCTGCAGCCAACAAACCTATGAAAAAAAGCTCAACATCACTGATCATTAGAGAAATGCAAATCAAAACACAATGAGATACCGTCTCACACCAGTCAGAATGGCTATTATAAAAAGTCAAAAACTAATATAACTCGGCAGGTGGTGGAGAAATGGAACACTTTTACACTCTTGGTGGGAGTGTATATTAGTTCAATGACTGTGGAAGACAGCATGGTGATTCCTCAAAGACCTAGAGGCATAACCAACCCAGCAATCCCATTACTGGGTATGTGCACAGAGAAATATAAATTGTTCTTTTATAAAGACACATGCACATATATGTTCATTGCAGCACTACTGACAATAGCAATGACATGGAATCAACCATTGCTGATAGAGTAGATAAAGAAAATGTGGTATATATACATCATGGAATATTACACAGCCATGTAAGTGAATAAAATTACGTCCTTTGCAGGGATGTGGATAGAGCTAGAAGCAACTAACAAATTAACACAGGAACATAAATGCACATACCACCTTCTCAGTTATAAGAGGGAGCTAACTGATACGAACACGTGGAAACACGGGTGAGGAAAAATGTACATGGTGCCTGTCATCGGGCGAAGGGTGGAGGAGGGAGAAGATCAGGAATAATAACTAATGGATGCTGAGCTTAATACCTGGGTGATGGGATAATCTGTGCAGCAAACAACCATGGCACATGTTTACCTGTAGAACAAATCTGCACATCCTGCACATGTATCCTTGAACTTCTAAAGTTGGAAATTAAAAAAAAAAAAAAAAAGGCAAATTAAAACCTGAGTCATTCTACATTTACTTCTCTTTTCGTTTCTAACAACTTAGTTGATAGTCACTTCTTAAAAGCACAGAAAAATTTCTACTAGTAAACAGTAATAGATAATGCTCTACTTTTTAAAGCCCTTATCTATAGACAAGATCTGTAGATCTGTAGAGAGTAAATGACACACTATCGTTTTGGGATCAGTAATCTATTCTGAAATGTGTCTTATTTATTAACAGTCTAGGGTGATGAGAAAAGAAGGGTTCGGAGGTGATAATTCCAGAAGTTTCTCTGTATTCCCTTGAAAATTTCAGGTTCTTAAAACTGTGACTTTGACATACTCATCTCAGGCTCTTGCTAAGACGTATATAGGTTATATATTCATATGGAATCTTCACACAACAAAATATTTTAATAAGGAGAAATATACATTTCATCTGATAATTCCTTTCAAAGATAGTCAAAAGGAAGAAAATGAACAAGTGGTAGCTACAAATGCATAAAGCATTGTTCAGCTAAGCCGTTCTAGCAGATTCAAAATGCATTCTAAAAACACTCAAAGACATTTAAATGATTTCTGAGACATGTGAGTGAACTCTCCTCTACTTTTCTTCTAAATAAAAAAAAATGAGAAAAAGGAAAATAAAGGAAAACAGAAAAAAATAATTTTCAGATTAATTGCTTCTGCAACATTTCTAATTTGTTTTTTTATGAACAAACATGAATATGTAAGTCTGTATAATATGTAAAAGGCTGAACACCTACATATCACTAGGATATTTGTGGCACGATGTATTGTTGATTCGAGAAACAGTATAGTTATCATACTCCTGGCTGGTATTACCTGGAACCTCAGCTGTTGTGTCCACTTAGGGATGGCTAAGTTGCAAGTAAAATGGAAATTTTTTATGAATGACTTTTAGGAAAATACACTCAAGGAATAAATCAGAGTTCTGGAAGGAAATACATAGCATGTTCAATTTGGTCAACTTGACCATTTGCTGTTTGTAGTATTTAAAAAGTTGTGGGCAACCTCTCCTGAAGCTCCAAGGATTGTACAATATCCTGAGGCTACTAACAGTAAAATACTGTCAGCATCCTTTGGCTTAAAGGAGCAAGGGGCTAGAACAGTTCCAAAAACACGAAGACAGAAGGCCACTGAGAATAACAGAATATTGTTCAAGTGATGCCTAGAGGAGGAAAGTGTTTGTGGCTATAAACCCCCAGCCTCCCCAAAACGTCCTGCTGTGCTCTCCTTCCTGTAAGAGAGCAGGGTAGCTTATTGATGCAGTCTATATTGGTCATCCTCCTGGGGAACAGAGCAGGGTACAGAATGTGAAGATTCAGATAGAAACTAAGGAACAAGCAAAAGGTATCCAGCAGAGTAAGAAATAATGGCAAGGGATAGAGAAGAGAAGACATATTCAGGAAACAAAGAGACAGACAAATCAGAAACAATTATGTTCTGCTAGGGAAAATGTAGGAACATACAGTGAATCTCAGAATACCTTGCTTCATTGGTTATATTATTGCTGCTGACACTTATTTTAGTTTTTTCTTTAAAATAAACAGCATTTTCTAGAACATTTTTGGACCAATACAGCTGGAGCCATTTCAAAATGCCTTTTCTATTCAGTGTGATAATAATTTCTTCAAACTATAGAAATAAGCATTATCTCTACTAAATTTCAAAAGGAAAGATGTGGCCAAAATGTGATATACGAAATGATACATTTCTTAGGCAGGATTTTGGAGGACTGTCTCAGTGTTTCCTGCTGTTTAGGGTGGCCTAAAGCCACAAGAACATATTATTTGTCATGACTGTCAGTTCACAGGGCTCACCTGGGCAGTTCTTCTACTCCATATGGTGTAGCTGAGGTTAGTTTCGTGGTTTTAACAGCAGAGAGCTCAGCTGCAGCTGGCGTCTACACAGTGGCCTCTTGTCTTCTATGGCCTCTCTTCACAGAGTCATTTCTCATTATTCTAACCTGGGTTTTATTACATAATGTACACTAGTTTTTAAGAAGGAACATTCGAAGGAGACAAGCCCCAGTGTGTAAGTGTCTATCAAGCCTCTGTTAACATTATTCTTGATAATGTCTCATAGGTCAAATGAGTCTCACGAGCAAACCCAGTGTTGCAAGAAAAACTCTACAAAGGAGCATTGTTCATCATGAGCCCTCTGTGTAGAAGTCTAACAAAGCATGTACTTACATGACATCATGTATTTATACCACAAGTTTTTATGAATGCCAAGCACACTTATTTACACTGGATATATAAAAGTTATAAAGATTAAATCCGTGTGTTCAAGTAATTGGCAAGGCATAGAATGGGACAAATACTTTCCATAAAGTTCTTTAACAGAATTGCACAGAAAATGTTGAGAGAATCGGACCACAATCTTGATCTGAGAATGGGAATGGGGGAAACAAAATCCTTTTTTTTTCTGTGTTTTGAGGAATGTAGATCTTCATGAGTTATAGGAGGTGTAAATTAAGATATTTCCAGGAGAAAGATGAAAAAAGAATGGTGACATGACTATTAATTATGTATTTGAGAAACGGTGAGAAGCTCTGTTAGATAAGAAAAGCAATTATATGAAGATGGGGCTGAAAAGGAAGGTTCAGTCCAGCTGGAAAAATGTCGGCGATGCCCAGCTTCTGTGATACATCAGACCTCTGATAACTGAAGACAGTGTGGGATGCATGGTAGTGTCATTAGCAGAGGGAGAAACTCAGATTCATCATATAAGACGAGCTATCCAGGTGGGAATGAGGCGTGCAGATGCATTCCTGAAGAGGAGGGGTCAAATTGCAGTGAGGAGGAGCCAGTGTCTTGAGGAAGATGGATATATGTGCCAGGTCAAAGGCGTTTGGCAAAGGAGTAGCACAAATAATAAAAACAGACGTAACGGGGCCTTGTTACTACAAACTCTGTATGAATCATGGATACAGAATTTAGCAGGGAATTGTCAACTTCTTCCAAATTTCTCTAAAACTTAAGTTTCTCATTAGTAACTTGGGACATTGCAATATATATTATTGCTTTAATATTTAATGTATAATATATATAATCATATGTAATATATGCATATGTAATATGTGTATATATGCACATGTATCATGTATATAATTATAATGTATAATTAGTATTGCATAACTATGTAACATATTACATATATAAAATATATAATATACATGTTATAGTATATAATATATATTTTACACATGCATATATCATTTATATTATATATACATGTATAATTAGAACATATATAAGTGCTTAGTGAGGTGCTTGTCAAATTGCAGGTGTTTAGTAAATGGTAGTGGCTGTTATTTTTTTCTTGATCCCATAGTAATTGATATCTCATAAAGCTTTTTCTAATCATTAATTCTACTCCCAAATAGTTAAGTGCAAAGTAACTACCATTATTTACGTTCTTTATACAAACAAAATGAGTACCAGAGATTCATTTGTCTAGCCTCAGTACATAAAGTTAATTTACGAATCTAACATTCAGGTCTCCCTAATTTAAAAGGCTGGTTAGCTATTAGATTCAGCCACAATGTAGACAGAAGGTACAGAGAAAAAAAGCCAGTTTATTAAATTTACATTGTTGGGTAAATGTGAACTATTTAATTCTCAGTCCAACAATTTTCTACAAGTGCTGAGTCTGCTTTTACCAAAGGAAACATCTTAATAAAGCTGCTGCCCAAAGTAAACGGGAACCTAGAAGGAATACAGTGTCCTTGGGTACAGAACTGTCCCTTCTGAATGTATTCGGTCTGGGGTATCTGATAATTCCACATTTAAGGGAAACATGCAGAGCACAAACTGAAGATCACCACACTGGCAGGAACACTGTGAAAGATCAAGGCCTACTTCTTAAGTACAGGCTTGTGCAGTGTGTGGGCTGAATATGGATACTCCGGTGGAATCGTAAAGAAGGCAAGAGGGATGGAAAGAATGTTACATGCGATCTCCTTTGGAGAGCTCATCCATGCCTCTTCTAACCCTCACTTCAGCTTTCCCTACAAGACATCACCTCTTACCTTAAGGGAGCCAAAAGTTAAAAGGAGTCAAAACAAAGAGAGAATACAATTGTATTATCATCTCTTGAAGCTAAAAATACAAAACAGATGTCGGGACAGTTAGTGTTTTTCTCTTGCTAATGTTATGCTACCCAATATGGTTTTCATTTGTTTCATTTAAAACACAAACAATCTAGCAAAAAATGCCCGCTATGCATTGCCTACCTCTATCTCCTCAAATACCACCTGAACTTCTCACTCATTTTACTTCATCAGGCTGCATTTCTCACCAGCTTGTTCCAGTATTCAGGTCTGTCATATTGCTGTTCCCTCCACTTAAGAAACTTTCCCAATGTTTGCATGGATAACACTCTTCATTCAGTCAATAACTCAGGTATCTCTTCAGCAAATATTTTTTTGATGATTTAATCTAATGACCCCTCCATTTTTACCAACAAAATTTTCATCTTTTAAAAATTTCTTCATTCTGCAAATCACTGCTTGAAATTATCTTGTTTAAATTATGTCTACTTAATACTATTTGCTTCCCCAGATTGGAAGGTAGAGTCCATGGGATCAGAAAGTTGCTTGGCTTGCTCTTGGCTGTGTTCCTGGTGCTCTGAAGAGGGAGCAGGTGACATAATGGCAACAATAATATACACTTGTTGCATAAAAGGACGACTTCCACTTTAAGACCAAGCCATCGTAAAAATAGATATATTGTGAAATATAAAAGAGCTGATATTATGTAAGAGCAGAGACTTTAGCCAACTTTTTGGGTTCTGTCGGCCTTGTAGTTTCTCACAACTATTCAGCTCTACCATTGTTGCTTGATTGTGTTTCAATAAAACTTTACTTACAAAAACAGACAATGGGCCATAGTTTGCTATATTCAATTGTAGGGTACGGTGAAAATGTTCTGACATTTGTGTATAAGCAATAAGCACTGAATTAACTTCAAATGTGCCAGTAACTGTGTAAATCTGTACCTGATAAATCATTTTTTTCCTCACTCTCTTTCATCCTACTTCAAATAGCCAAAAATATATATGCAGTTTGTGTTTAGACAGTTGGTTCTAAACACTATTAACTAGATTGTGTGTTTTGTAATAGAATATGATACTTTTTCCCATAAACATAACTCTTAATAAGTCAGCTAATCAGTTACAAGCAGACATTAAAACCTACCTACATTTGTTATTTTTCCTTTCCCTTGGATGCTCCTAGATATTAAGGTAGTTTTATTTATTTATTACATTGGTAGTCTAGATATTAAGGTAGTTTTCCCAGATATTTAGTTAGTTATAAACATTCAGAAGAATTATTTAGATAAAGTGATATAGATTTTGGCTTTAAATTCACAGCTTCAGCAGGAAGCACTCATAGTACAAAAACAGTATGTTATACTCCCAGCCTACGCAATGTTTCCTGCCTGTAAATAATTACCGTATATTAATTTCTTTGGCTCTCCACCTAGCTTCATGTTAAAAATATCAAGGTTATATAGTACCACAACACTATGAAATAATTAAGAAAAGCATTTCATCTCATTAAAAAATAATGTTGCATCCATGACTCAAAAATCACAAAGCTTCAACAACATAATTCCCATCTTATGCTTGCTTATGTGAGCATAATGCAGAAAATATAATTGAAAACCCCTGAAAAGAACAGTTTGGGATATTTTTTTTATCAACTGTGAATTCTATTCTATTCTTATGTTAACAAACACTAAAATGTTCATCAAATATTATCTTATTATTGAATTAGATTATTTAATATTATTTAACAAGTTAATCTTGTATATATTTAAAATCCATGCTTTAAATGATCTGACTGCTATTTCCAAAATCTTATGCAGGTAAAATTTTACCCTTTTCCAGGGGACTTTATTCATCTTGGTGACTGATGACTACAGATTTGGATTACATTCTGTCACACTGCTAAATGTTATCTTTGACATTGGCATGCATATCTTTTATTTACACATTATAAATATGACTTTCTGAAATTCAAAGAATATGTCATTTGATACTGTATGTTATTCATATTGAATGAGGAAATATTCTCTATGGTCTTCAGGCAGATCGATTCTTTTTACTGAAAATTTGTTGTTTTGCCAGTTTTTTTCCATAGGTCCATTTAATAGTTTATTAAAAGGCAATAATTCATACAAATTCCAGCAAGGAGTTGAATCTGCCATATGGTTTACAGCATAGTTGACTTCAGCCATTTAGAAGGTTATTTACAAACATTTGTCATCTTAAATGTTATCATGAATTTCTTTTATGCAAGTATTTATCTTTGCAAGAAATCAGCTACTTACATGGTCCTAATTCTTTCTGAGCTAGTTCTTCCTTCTGCAAGCTCATTAATTTTTCCTAAATAGATTTGCAGAGTAAAGCCAAAGATTCCTATAACATCATCATATAACCCTTAAGTTAGTTTTATCCCATTTGTACTGTAATAATTAACCATGGTCTCAAGAAGTCAGAGATGTAAGTGAAAGGAATTAGATTTTCAAAAATTTAAAATCCTATTTTAATAAAAAGGGTGTGTGTAACTAATATTAAATATTTCACAAAAATGTGTTGTTTAGTGAAAGATACATCTTTGTATATGGAGCAGCCAATAATAATATCCCTACTATTGGCAATTAAACTATTAGAACCTGGGGTTACTCTTAGGCAAGGTAAATTGTTCTGAGTTTTATTACCTGTGAATTCTGGTTCTGCATGGATACTTATTTAGTATGTATTGTAAGTCAGCATTGTCAGTGAAATGGAATGCATTTTAATGAAAAATGCAGATTTGCTGACTATAAGCAAATAGCAAGTAAATTACTATGTCAAAGTACGGTTTTATGAGAGTCCTAAGAAACTGAGTTCCAGAAATTAATGTACATGTTATATTATGTTAAATATGACATTTAGAATGTGTAACTGGTCAGTTCATAGTCCAAAGAATATTTCTAAAATATATGTATTTTAGGATGCATGTCGTACATGTCTATTTAGAGAATTTTCAGTGATTGCATAGAAAATGTACCTACAAAGGACTTAGAGACATATGCTTGAAGAGATAAGGCACAGGAAACTTTGCCTGCCCTCTGTGTACCAGATGGCTTTTGTTGAAGAATACTGCAGCACAAATATTTTAGTTTCCCTAGACATGTTACAGACTATGCACATCAACTGGGAAAGCAATCATACATTTTAATATTTTATAGATCCATACAAATACGTACTACATAATGGAATATTTCAATAAACGCCTGCAAACATTTTTATCTTTGATATTTAGCAGAAATTTTTAAATTCAAAGTTTAAAAATAGTAAACCAACTATTAGGGGAATTTTTTTAACTTTCAAATTTGTTAGTTTTTCTGCAAAGTCTAGACACTCAAACTTGCCTCTTTGTTTACTATTAGGTGTTCCCCAAGTTTGATATCATTTGGTTGGAGCCAATTATTTTTAGCATTACCTTGCAGATTAGAGTTATTCTAGCAAACATTCCAGTCTTCCCTTTCTAGGTTATCAACCTGGACATATCCATCTCTACTGCATGAGAATGGCCGGAAAGTGTTCAGGCACGTCTCTTTCACTAAATATTGCAATCTGGGTTTATATGTGAAAATGTTTGTGAGGCAGAAAGAATACTATGTAGATTTTATTAATTTTATTTAGATATTGCCTTCAGGGAAATTAGTAAATTATGGACAAGGGTGATAATACAAATATTTAGCAACCAACCAAAACTAACACTGACTGTTATGCTTCTGACTGACTGCAGTCTATCAGCTGAGTAACAGCCACAACTACCTGGAATAAATTCATGAGTTCATACAACTCCTGTAAATACCGATAGTCATTAGAACCTGTACACTTAAAAGATCACGTGTTCTGTGGTGGTTTTTCCTCCTAATTTGTTTTTTTGGATATAATAGAAACATAGATAGATAGATAGATACCATATTCCTGAGGTATAAATAACTCAGATTCCAAATCTTCTCTTCCTTTTAAACTTCTATATTAATAACTGTACAGCACCTTTGCCTGATTTATTTGCATAGTATAGCTCTTTTCAGTCCTATAAAAAAAATCATAGACTTGTAAGTTTTTAACATCTTGATAATCTCATTAATTAGTTATGGCCTTATGTGGTAGTAGTTGCTGAAAATGATCTTCAGATTGCCAATTTAAAAACCACAGGATAATTCAGAGAGAGAACATCCAATGTTTAAACTGCTTTTCTTACTTGTTTGCTACAACAATAGTCATTGTTGTTTCTTTGATTTTGGGGGACACGAAAAATTTACATAAAGTCTTCAAACTGAAAATCATATTCATAATGATTAGATAAAATGTTTAAACACAAATTTAGAACTTTTAATTTTTAAATATGCTAACATATAAGAAATTGTAGCAATCATGTAATGGACACCTGTGTGAATGTAATGTAATGGACACCTATCTTCACAAAGATGCAAGAGAAGATAACATTTTGCCCTATTTACATCAGACATCTATGTAAAATAAAAATGAAATTCCACAGTTACATTTAAACTTTTTCCACTCATCCTTTTCCTCTTTTCCCTTTTTAGAGGGAGCACTCACTTAAATTTGGAATAAATCAATCCCATGCAAAAGTTATGATTTTACTACCTATGTAAGTGCAAGAAGTTACATATTTTAAAGTTTTATGTTTGAAAATTCAATATATATGATGTCATGTAAATATGTATGATTTTGCAACTTGCCGTTGACTTCCAAGAAATAATTAAAGCTAGTATAATGTTCCCGTTCTTGACTTTTTAGGAAAATATATATAATATTTCAATTCTAAGTATAATTGTCTCCCTCTCATTACACAATTTGGTAGTTAGGCTTTGCCAGTTGAAGACTTTTATTTTCTAAGTCTGTATTATCTTTGGCATATGTAGCAGATTGTAATATTGGATTCCATTATTCACTCCTTTCTGCTGTACCTTCTCACCACGTTTTTATTGTAAACAAAATGTACCTACTGCCTCCCATGAGAAGAACACACCAAGAGGCAGACTTGTGCAGGGTTTGCTCTCCTCCATCCTGTGAGCCATTTTTATATCTACATGTCATTTTCTGTCTTTCTGTACCATAAAAGTGGTACAGACGTGGACTTTAAAAGCCTACTACTTTGCTATCCCAGATATTTTTCCATGCAAAAACCACCAAAAATAAATAATTTTTTGACATTTTTTATGGTTAAGGGCCAGATTTATCAATTTCCCTTCACTGGAGTTCAACATTCAAGGATGCTAGCCCCTGTCTGGGGTCTCACTTCCAGTCTTCATCTTGTAGTCAGGTGCTCCTCTGTCTCAGTAAATTGAAGGAAATACTCAACCTCTGGAATTATTTCTGTGAAACTGCAGGATTTCAGCACTTTCACACTGCAGTGTCACCAACCCCACATGTTCATCTTCAAAAAATTAACTTTTATGTTTCTTCTGGGTGCATATCTGTACATAAATTTAAAAAATATGTGGTCTCTCTAGTATGTCTATACATGGGACAGTATTAATGATTTCTGGTCCATTTTTTTTTTTTTTTGTCCCAACATAATTTGGTTTTCTAAGTTTGACTTGGGCAGTTTGCTGGACTGATGGGATATGTTTTTCAGATGAATAGTTCTGCTGCTTTGCATTATAGACTAGAACTTTAGAGCACTGTGCACCAACCAGTAAATTATATGACTGCATTAAACCTAAAACTAGAAAACTTTAATTTTTTGATGGGCCTCTGACTACATTTTTTCAAAAGTTTAATGGAGAGCATTATTTATTTAGAGAGACTTGCTGAAGAATATTCCATCCATGTACGTAAGTAGTTTGTCTAAAATATGTTCTGAAATTAAGTTTTAAAAGAAAAGTGATGTCAAATCAACAGGTTTTGGACAACATAATTGTCCATTTTTGTTGCTATAAAGTAATACCTGAGGTTGGGTAATTTGTAAAGTAAATAATTTTATTTGACTGACAGTTTTGCACACTGTACAGAAGCATGGTGCTGGCATCTGCTGAGTCTCTGCTGAAGCTTTGGGAAACATTTACTCATGGTGAAAGGCACAGGGGGAGCAGGAGTGTAACATGGCGGGAGGGAGCGAGAGAGGGAGGAGGCACCAGTATCCTCTTAAACAGCTGGCTCTGGGGCGCTAACAGAGTCATTACTCACTGATTCCTTGGGAAGGACACCAAGCTAATCACGAGGGATCTGCTTTCACCAACCAGACGTCTCCCACTAGGTCCCACTCCAATACTGAGGATCACATTTCAACATGAGATTCTGATGGGACTGTGTTCATTCTCATATTGCTATAAAGAACTACCTAAGACTGGGTAATATATGAAGAAAAGAGGTTTAATTCACTTAGATTTCTACAGGGGGTACAAGAAGCATGGCTGGGAAGCCCCAGGAAACAACCATGGTGAAAAGTGAAGGAGAAACAGGACCGATCTTCACTTGTTGGAGCAGAAAAGGAAGAGAGGTAACGGGAAGTGCCACACACTTTAAACTACAAAATCTCCTAAGAACTCAGGCACTAGCACAAGAAGAACAAAAGACAAATCTACCTAGGTTCTTACCCCAGCACTGGGGATTACAATTTGCCCATGAGATTTGGGTGGCAACACAAACTCAAATCACATTATTCCCCCCAGCCCCTCTCGAATCTCATGTCCTTCTCACATTTCGACATGCAATCATGCCTTTCCAATGGTCCCCCAAAGTCTTCACTCATTCCATCATTAACTCACAAGTCTAAGACCAAAGTCACATCTGAGACAAGTGTTAGAAGCAAATTTTTTGGTGCTACAAAAGAAATAGCACTTGAACAAAACTTTTCTCAGTAAGGCAATTTTTACTTCTATAGAAGGGTGCATCTCATGAATGAAGCAGAGAGCACGCTTGAACAAGGGAGGGGAAGAGGTTCTTATCCCTCACTCAGGTGTCGTTCCCTGCTGGCTAGGGCTGGACCTCACAGTCTAAGCTAATTCTGATTGGCTATTTTAAAGAGATCAGGGTTACGAGCCAGAGTGGAGGGGTGGGCAGCTTTGGCAGGAAAGATGGTTATGGAACAGGTGACTAAAGGTGACTCGGGTCAGAGCAGGTGACCAGTGGTGACTCAGGATGGAGCAGGTGACCAGGAGAACAAATGTGAACTACTGATTAGGGCTGGCAGGAAAGTAGTTTACTGAAACTAGGGGCAAGGAGAAGAAGAGAATGAGAAAGTTAAACTTTAAAATTGAGAACAAAGAACACAGAAACTGAACATACTGGCATACTGATTCTTTGAAGAGAAATTGCAACTCACTGTATAAAACAACAAGGCAAGTCCTTTCTGCCTATGAACCTGTAGAATCAAAAACAATTTAGTTCTAAGATACAGGCATTGGGCAAATGCTCCCATTTCAAAAGAAAGAAATTAGCCAAAACAAAGGGGCTACAGGCCCCATGAAAGTCTGAAAACTAGCAGGGCAGTCATTAAATTGTAAAGATCCAAGATAATCTGCTTTAATTCCATCTCTCACATCCAGGGCACACTGATGCAAAGTGGTGGACTCCCAAGGCTTTGAGCAGCTCTTCCACTATGGATGTTCAAAGAGCAGTCCCCCTAGTGCCTGCTTTCCCTAGCTGCTAGTGAGTGCCTGTGGCTTTTACAGGTGCATGGTGCAAGCTGTCTGTGGATCTACCTTTTTGGGGCTGAAGGATGGTGGCCCTCTTCTCATTGGTCCACTAAGCAGTGCTCCAGTGTGGACTCTGTGTGGGGCTCCAACCCTACATTTCCTCTCTGGATGGCACTAGTAGAGGTTCTCCATGAGGACTCTGCCCCTGCAGCAGACATCTGCCCAGACACTCTGGCATTTCTATACTCCTGCTGAAGTCTAAGTGGAGGTTCTCAAACCTCAACTCTTGCCTTGTGTGCACCCACAAACCAAACGCCACCTGAAAGCCATGAAGGTTTGTGGCTTGCACCCTTTGAAGCAATGGCCCAAACTGTACCTTGGTCCCTTCTCGCCATGTCTGGAGCTGGAGTGGCTTGGATGCAAAGCACAATGTCCTGAGGATGCACAGAAGAGTGGGGCCCTAGGCTGGGCCCACCAAACAATTTTGCCTCCTAGGCTTCTGGGCCTGTGATTGGAGGGTGGCCATGAAGTCCTCTGCAATACTTTGGAGGCAGCATCCCAATTGTCTTGGCTATTAACATTTGGCTCCTCTCTACTTATGCAAATTTCTGCAGCAGGCTGAATTCCTATGTGAAAATGTTTTTTTTCCTTTCTACTACATTGTTAAGCTACAGATTTTTGAAACTTTTATGGTCTCCTTTATTTTTAAATGTAAGTTCTAGTTTCAGGTCATTTCTTTGTTTATGCAAATGAGCTAGGCTTTTAGAAACAGACATGCCAGTTCTTGAATGCTTTGCTGCTTACAAATTTTTTCTCTAGATGCCCCAAATCAAATCTCTCAAGTTCAGACTTCCACGGATCTGTAGAGAAAGGACACAATGCCACCAAGTCTCATTGTTAAAGCATAGCAAGAGTGACCTTTGCTTCAGTTCCCAACAAGTTCCTCATCGCCCTCTGAGACCACCTCAGCCTGGACTTTATTATCCAGATCACTATCAGCATTTTGGTCAAAACCATTCAACAAGTCTCTAAGAAGTTCCAAACCTTCTCTCCTTTTCATGTCTTCTTCTGAGCCCTCCCAACTGTTCCAGCCTTTGCCTGTTACCCTGTTCCAAAGATGCTTCTACACTTTCAGATATCTTTAGAGTAATGCCCCACTTCTCTGGTGCCAATATTCTGTATTAGTCCATTTTCACACTGCTGTAAAGAACTACCTGAGACTGGGTAATTTATGAAGAAAAGAGGTTAAATAGACTCAGAATTCTTCTCCATACAGGAAGCATGGCTGGGAGAGCTCAGGAAACTTACAATCACGGTGAAAGGAGAAGCAGGCACAAGCTTTACATGGTGTAGCAGGAGAGATAGAGAGAGAGAGAGCAAGGGGAGAAGTGCCACACACTTTCAAATCATCAAATGTCATGAGAACTCACTATCACAGGAACAGCAAGGGGGAAATTCGCTCCTGTGATCCAATCACCTCCCACCTGGTTCCTCCCCCAATATTGGGAATTACAATTCAACATGAGATTTGGGTAGGGACATATAGCCCAATCATGTCAGGGACAAATATTGAAACAATATTAGACAGTTAAACTCTTTAATTTTAACCACCTATTGGAATCATAGTTAACTTTTCTTGCAAAACGAAGTCTATTTGAAAGAAATACACTTAAAAAAAACTAAAACAGCTCTTATTTTATTTCCTCGTATTTTGTATTTTTCTTTGTGACCCATATGATAAGGATTATGGTGGTAAATAATTAGACAAAAAATAAATCACATGTCTTAGTGTGTTGCAAGATATGCTTTTTTTCAAGTTTTTTTTTAGGTTCAGGGAGTACATGTGCTAATTTCTTATACGGGTAAATTGCATATCCCTTGGGTTTGGCGTACAAATGATTTCATTACCCAGGTAGTAAACATAGCACTTGATATGTAGTTTTGTTATCTTCACCCCCATCCCACCCTCCACCCTCAAGAAGGCCCTGGTGTCTATTCTTCCCCTCTTTGCATCCATGAGTACTTAATGTATAGCTCACACTTATAATTAAGAACATGTGGTATTTGGTTTTCTGTTTCTGTTAATTTATTTAGGATAATGGCTTTCATTAACATCCATGTTATTGCAAAAACATGACTTTATTCTTTTGTATGTCTGCATAGTATCTCATGGTATATATTTACCACATATTCTTTATCCAGTTTACTCTTAATGCACATTTACATTGATTCTGCATCTTTGCTGTTGTGAGTAGTGCTGTGATGAACATTTGGGTAAATGTGTCTTTTTGGTAGAATGATTCATGTTCCTTTGGTTATATGCTCAATAATGAAATTTGCTGGGTTAAGTGGTAGTTCTGTTTTAGGCTATTTGAGAAACTGCTTTCTACAATGAATGAACTAATTTACATCCTCAGCAGCAGCATAAAAGCATTCCCTTTTCTCTGAAACCTTGCTAGCCTCTGTTATTTTCTGACTTTTTTATAACAGCCATTCTGACTGGTGTGAGATAACTCATTGTGGTTCTGATTCGTATTTCTCTGATGATTGGTGATGTTGAGAATTTTTTCATGTGTGTGTTGGCCATGTATAAATATTCTTATTTAAATTGTTCCCATCTTAATTTTGACCAATATGAAAATTTAAATCTCCTCCTACTGAGTACTTCCTTACATGACAATGAAAAAGTAGAGGCAAATGTATTATTACATAACATTTTCAGGTATTTTAAAACAAAACTTTAATGTTTTTCTATAAATAATTCTTGCTGAAAATTACTGTGATTCTTGCATTTTTTCTTTTGGGAAATATTCTAAAACATAATAGGCAAGAAAAATTTGCTAGAGAGATAAGAAATTCTTACCAGATAATGAGCATAGTTTGGGTTGGATACTAACAAAATATTTACACTGATGTAAAAGTAATAGATTGGCTATATTAAAAATGTGTAAGTATACATATTTAGTGGTAGCATAAGACACACTGTAGTTATTTTCTTAAAAGGGCATTTGAAGTTCAGTAGCATTGATACAAATTGTTAAAATTTTATAGTAAATAAAGTCCCAGCACTAAAATTCAATTTAATAACTTTCCAGATGGGATCACTTTTAAAGTAAGTTAATTGGAAGTGTAGCTCAATACATTCCATTTATTTCAGTGCTGAACTCTTTTGACCAAATGAATAATTGAGCCACGAATAGTGATGGCTCAGTAAATGATAAAGCAGATCAAAATAATTAATAATTTTTTCTACATGATATATATCAAAATGTGTTGTCTAAAGTCTGTGTGTGTGTGTGTGTGTGTGTGTGTGTGTGTGTGTGTGTACAAAGCAGTTTCAAAAACCCAAAAGTAAACAGAACAATTCTATGTCATTCACCCGTATGTCTTGATCCAATATCATGTCTAATGTTCAAAATACATTCACCTGGATACATTGCAGAACTACATTAATGTTTTCAAGTATTTTACAATGTTTTCTGCAATATTGGGTATAGGCAGTTGTGGAAACTTTAAAAATTGCACTATATTGCACTCATTTCAAGGATTCTTTTGTGTGGTAAGCAAATTTTCAGAACTCACAAAACAGATAATAAAGCAAAAAGCTAGCGTATACTGCAACTTACTCTCTAATCTTAAATCAGATACAAGAAACTATTGCAAAAATGTCTTTACAAAAATTAAATTTTTATGTGAACGTCTATGTTACTGAAAATAATGTCTTTAAATTCTTTGAATAATTCACATGTTCAGATACAAGAATATAAATATTGGTATGTAAACCAGTAAACATATTTTATACAATTTGCAAATAACAGATGTCTTCTTATTTACTCTTTATTCCATATCCTTGGAAGAATATGTTACTTCCAGCTTTTCCCATTTTATCTGATGAGTTTACTTTTGCTGCTTTTTTCTTTTTATTATTGTGGCATATCACTTGGGAGTGACTTTATTTTGTACTAAAACAGGGTTCATTTGAATTTTTCATCTTCTATCCCTAAGAATTACTGTTTTCATAGAAGGAGTTTACAACACATAGATACCAACCCTCCCATTGTTCTTATTTTACTGAGAGAGGCACAGATTTGGCATTTGCATCCTCTCCCTAGCTAGTACATAGCTCCATCACACTCCTACAAATTGTATAACATACACTTAATTGAAAAGAAAAATGTCATTAGGGAAGTCATTCTGATTCTCTTAATTTCCAGTTTCCTTCATGGGCAGATAATATTTTTCTATATCCCTTTAGAGTCTCAGTTTTATGTTCAGTGAAAAAAAAATGTGGATTAAAACATTTTCCAAAGGCTTACCCAGAAAGAGATGAAAAAATAAATGTATTATTCACTGAAAAAAAGGTATAAAAATCTTCTTATGAGTCTTGCCTTTTAATTGGAGAAAAAGGTTTTCTAAAAATACCACCACCCTTGAGACCCTCTGTCCCAACCCACTAAAGCCTGCTTCATCTAATACCTCTGAGTTTCATGGGGATCCCTAACTGTAAGTGGACCTAAAAAACAGCTTACTTTTCTATGGAAGTGCATACTAGGTGGCAAACAGAAAGCTTGTTTAGTTAACCAAGCAATAGGATTCTTCACAACTTGATTGATTCCAGTCCCTCCATGAAGTTAGTGTCTAAGTAGCCTTGTCCCTCTGCCCCATTGCCTGAGTTAGGTTCTCTATTCAGTGATTCTACATGATGTTGAAATTATCTTATCATAACTTTTTAACAGTAAATCAAAATGACTTATTTGTCAACCTTTCATTAGATACTAAACATCATGACAAAAACATTGTTTACTACGAAATAATTTGAGCTAAGAATAGACTGGACACAAAATAGTCACTGAATACATGTTTCCCAGAAAGAATGAGGAAATGAAAATGGAATAAATAGCTATTTTAAATAGCAGGAATATATTAGGCATTTAGTAATTATATCTTCTTTCCTTTTTGCTATAATTGTTTTCTACATTATCTTTGAAACATTAAGAAACATGTTGAAAAGCTTAAAACTTTTTAAGTGGTATCTAAAGAAGTGTATTTTGGGTTTTCTTTGTTGATAAAGTAATTTTGGTTCAGAATTCAAGCTGTGTTTCTGCTTTCAAATCTACTTATGGGGAGAATAGAAGTAACTCAACTCATAAATTTGTTGTAGAGTATAAACAAGATAATCCGAAAAAAAATTACTGATCTCTAACATTGTATAAGTAATGAATACATATAAGATCTTTTTTCTATTAGCTTTAAACATAACTGGCCATTAAAGTAGACCCAACAATATAAATGGAGAACTTACCATTTAGTCAAAGTAACGTTGACATTATTTATCTAGAAAATCTTACTTTTTGGTGGACAACTGAACTGAGGGTGAACTCAGAAGGGTTATCAATAATTTGTCCTCAGTGAGACAAGTTCCAGAAGAATAAACTCTGAGGATTAATCTATTCTTAGAGTTGTATACTTATTAATAACATGAACAAAGCAATTGGAAATCTGTTCATTATCAGTTTTGCAGATGATACTAAATGAGACAAGTTAATGACCCTGAAACTCAGAAGTTAAATTTTAAATGAATTTGACAAAGTGTAAATGAGTTTGTTTCCTAAAGCTTAAATAAATAATACATTCATGTTGCCGCTTTTTTAGAATTAGAGAGTTCCCCGCCCCTCAAAAAAGGTTGGGGGCGGGGTATGGAAATACTAGCCAGGAAGAAGCACAGAAGAACAGAATTAAAGTCACAGTGAGACTGGGTTCCAGGTTGCAGGGGTGGCTCAGCTCCCCACTAGGATGTGTGCTTCCAGGCCTGTGGTCTCTCACAGGAATGGGAGGGAGTACCCTGCCAGGCATGGTAAGCTAGTTTTAAGTAAATATTGGATTCCAAAGAATTTTGCAGAAAGTGATTTATGTAGGCAGAGAGGGAAAAAAAAGGAGAAAGAAATAGATGTAGAGAAAGCAGCTCCCACGATGTCATGGAAGGGGATCCAGAAATGGAGTCCGCCCAGATGTGGGAAAAGGGGACTTTTAACCTGGGAGTAATTCCTGTCTCATTCAAAGTTTCTGTCCTATCAAAGGAGTTCCTTTAAACTTCTGCGGGAGTGATTGATCATTGATTTTTGCCCTTGAGGGCAAAAGTCAAACAAAGACCTTTAAGCTCCCTGATGGAGACTTGGGTGGAGGTATGGTGCTGGGAAGATCTACACCCCCTTGAGGGAAAAGAATACATTCCCTCAGTAGTTGGGTATAATCAGGAAAACTGAATTAGTAATTTATTCTTTTATTAAACATTTTAAAAATGGATTTTAAATTTAGGTTAAGTACACTTATATATTATTTTTATCATTATTTTAAATTTCCTAATTTTATTAACATTGGCTTCACCTAATAGACCTGAAAATGTCTGTTATGTAATGTCTGTTACGCACTTTCTCCTTCCTTAGCAATCAAACTATATACATGAGCAATAAACACTTTTGTTGGCTGAAATTACTTGAACTTTAAAAAAATTACTAAACCTACTAAAATCATTTTTTCTTACCATTCTGTTGAATGTCTTTTTGCTATTATCATCCATGCACTCAATAAGAAAAATTTCCCAGCATTTACTATATTTATCTCTTACATAAATATTAAGCTTATTTTGCTGTATTATGACACAGCTTTTATATAGAATGTATGGAGTAAAGGCAAAGTTCTAGCAACAAGAGTCTTGTGCTTTCTGAAAAATTGAAGGTCCAACATATAGGTTCCTCATGTTATTATTCAACTCCCTAAAAACATTTTGGGAAGTTAGCAGGTGTTTTTGTTGTTGCAATGACCTAGGAATAGTACAGGCAGTTAGAGCAAGGGTACCTGCGGTATTGTGGGGACAGAAGAATGCTTCCTATGATTGAACTGTCAATAACTAAGTTTGAATACCCTTCTGGACATTTGTGTCTGTGAAAAAGCTCTTCAAATTATGATCCTAGATATTTTTTAACATATAAATACAAATAATTATCTATGGTTTTAGTATACACTAAATTTCCAAAGAATATAATATTTATACAAATTTAGGGAGATTATCTTTGGTTTTACTTAGAGCTTCCAAGAGCTGTTCACCATTCATAAGACTGTGTTATCAATGACAAGATTACTTATGTAACAATATAGGTGTCATACACACAATATCTGAACTAATCTGAATTTGTAGTTACCACAATCAAGGTGATCTTATCTTTAGATGTGAGCAACTGATTACTTCAGGATGTCTCCTAGTTAATCCATTCTCTTCTGAAAATCTATTTGGTGCAATACATATTACTTTATTATAACATATGTTTTATATCATATTGATAATGATTGTGAAATATATTGATTTTTAAAAAGTCATTTGTGCAAGTAATTCATATCATCTTGAGGTTCACAGGGTACCTGTTATTATGAGGGACTTTGTTGAGGATAAATCAACAAAATGACCATTAATTAACATATTGCTATTTTGAGTAGGCTTATTTCTGGGGTTACCCTGAGATAACAATCTACCCTGTATCCATTAAGTGAGTTATCATGTAGGAAACCCTGTCTCAGAAGGTGGGCCTTAGAAAGGAGTACAAAACCTCTGGGGCTCTGAGGAAAGGAATATCTTTGATATTATTTCGATTTGGGGGGAAAAAATGTTTTCTGCTACACAGAGGCAGAGCAGTAGCAGCAAAGTTGCCTGATTTTGTGTCACGAACTGAAAGTCAAATTAAATAATTGCTTGGCTTTAGCTATACCTATTTATCTCTTCCCAATCCACCAACATTTGTGAAGTGTACACTAATCTCAACTAGAATACATTAAGAAAAAAGTCTTATTTGCAGGATTGGGGTAGATTATTTAGAAGAAAAAAGTGCTCTCTTAAATCCAGTTTAAATGGTGACAGAAAAGGCGAACCCTAAGGTTCCTTTCTTATTCCACGTGTTGATGTTTATTCCACCCTTTTAAAGCTTTAAGAAACATAGTTGAATGTGTTCAGTCAGCTGGCACTTATATTCCACTTTCCAAATTAAGAAATCCAGTATTAGGAGCCAGTTGCCCTTCCTTTTGAATTTCTCCAGCCCTGACAGTTTTGACACTGCTCTTCTCTTTTGTCTATTCTTTGTCAATAGATTTTTTTTCTTGATGTACTTTTCAATTTTTAACTCTCAGTCTTATTGTCACTTCATGATATATCATCATTAAAGAAACCTTGCTCACACCAATCTATCTACAACGTAAAAACTAATGGCTTCTAAATGGAAATACTTAGTTCTTGAGCTCTAAGTCTTTTCGTCCCCAATTTTTTATTAGACATTTTCTATCTAGATTTATCACAGTTAATTTAAATTAAACATCATTATTCACTAGTTATCTACCTTTCTTTTCCCCAAAATCATGCCTTGTCTTGTACAGTATATCCAGATTAATGGATGTCACTGTATTCATCCCAATTTACATAGCTTTTGATCTCTTAATTATCTTCCCTCTATTGTAAAATAAATCACAAAATTCTGTGAATTTGCCTTCTAAACATCCATGTTATTGCCACCTACTCCCCGTCCCCATTGTCACAATCACTGCTCTGCGTGGACTATAGCAATACATTAATACGTAGTTTCCTATTTTCTCACTGTATATCTTTCTCTTTATCTGATTTCTAAAATAGAGTGTGGAAGATGATCCCATACAAAACAAAAACATGATAATATCTGCGGCAGTTTTAACCTGGTCCCAATTATGTGCCACCCCTGTCATTTTTTTCTGACTTTCTCTTGGATGTTTGTACTTGAATGTAGCCACCATGTCTGTGGAGGGCCTGACATAGAAAGGAACAAGGCAGCAGCACTCACGTGCAAGGCAAGGAGGGAACCTTCCTGGGATCTGATCCACCAGCCCCAGTTCAGCTGCCCTGGCTGACATCACCATTTCCACCAAGACAAAGCAGAGTGACAGAGCAGAAACAAACTATTTCCGCCAAGCCCTGATGAAAATGTACAAACAAAATAAGTGACTGTTACCGTGTTAAATCATGACACTTTGAATTTTCTGTGCTGCACTAGATAACTGACACAACCTCCATTAGGAATGTATCATGTGAAAAAATATATTAACTTACATGTAATATATACACTGATCTTATATCTTCACCAGTCTTTGGGGTAGAAAATCCAGGGTATAGCACAATATTTGAAAAAAGCTAAAGGCAGCACCCCGGTCCCCAAGTGATGAAGGGGTGACAGTAGCGTTCTTGTGCTCTTGCCCAGTGCACTGCCACATGCTGCAGCTAATGTGGCCCTGCTTAGAGTCACATAGATTTAAAACAGCCAATACTGCCTCAGCTACTGTTTACAAAACACACAAATAACTTGACATGTTATATTTTCTCTAAATAAACATTGTGTTAAAGATGATTTTGATAAGATTACCAAAACTAACCAAAAGGGATAAGCTAACACGTTACTTTGTACATGTACGCCATCAGTAACATAATAAATCCAAGCCATTCATAATCTAATCATATATTGCAGGAAGTTGGCTGGAAAGTTTATAAAAATTGAATTACCAAGAGCATTATTTAAAATAAAATTTGAATCAGATTTTTTTTTTTTTTTTTGAGACAGAGTTTCGCTCTTGTTACCCAGGCTGTAGGGCTGTATCAGGTTTTTTATAATGATCCCTGTCTTTTGTATGTATTGTAACTTCAGATATTATTAATCATAGGACAGAAAATACATTTTAAAGAAAATTTTAAAAGCCAGCTACTTGGGAGGCTGAGGCAGGAGAATCACTTGAAAACAGGAGCCACTACTTTCAGTGAGCCAAAATCTCACCACTGCACTGCAGCCTGGGCAACAGGGGCAAAGCTCTGTCAAAAAAAAAAAAAGCCAAGAACACAAAGCTAATTCTCAACAACTGTTTTAGGTATTATTTACAGTTATGTGATATTAAATACATTAATTTAAAAACTCATTGGACTTAGTAGTCAACAGTTATAAGCCTCACTTGATTTATCTTATTTAACAATAAAAAGATATAATCCACATGCTTTTTGGTAAGCAGTTATTTTTCTACTACAGTAACAGTGGTTAAACTAATGTACAAAGGAAATAAAGAAACAAATGAAAATACATCCCTCTGCCCACAAACACTGTTGAGAGACATAAGGTAAGATTCTGGTAGATAGAATATTTCTGTGATGTTTTTTGAAGGTGGTTTAGAGTCTATTCTTTCTTGTCTTGCTTTCTTCTTCATTCTTTCCTTCTTCCTTCTTTCTCTCCTCCTTTCCTCCCCTTTTCCTATTGTGATTTTAAATGTTAGTTTATATTAGGGGCCACAATAGGACTGTTGCATAAAGTAAGATGTATATCTGCCATCACATTCCTTCAGAAAGCTTGCTTTTCTACCTTGAGTACATATATATTTACATAATGAAAATATAATATATGGTTTTATGCATGCATTCATGGATAGCTTTACTAAAAATACAAATAATGGAAAGGTCCATGTCATACTGGAGATAAAATGTTTACTCAGGCAAAAAAAGTATGCATGAAAGCAGCAAAAATCCAAATGCCAAAAAAATTATTAAACCTGGTTTCTTTGGAATTAGGCTGCAGCTGAAACTGTGCATGTGCCTGGCAGAGAAGAAAAAATTTCATGACACTTAAATCAGTGTCAGATGAAGTATGCCAGGTGCCAAATGCCAGATGAAATATAATTATTAGTTGCAAATCAACTTAGTGGGAGGCATTCTGGGTTTCTTTTTTAAGAAATAGAACATAATAGAAAATATCAGAGCTCATAAAAGTTAATATTGGTAAAAATCACTTAGTGAAACTTTTAAGTGTGTGTGTGTGCAAGTGTGTGTGTGCAAGTGTGTGTGTTTACGTGGGTGTCTGTGTATGCATACTAGGACATTATCTAAAATGTATAAAGTGTGAATTATAGTTAAATAATAAAAGCTAGTATCTTATGTAATGAATAAGTTATGATTTAGGAAACACTTTCATCTCTCAATATGATGGAAAACAACGTTTTGAGAAATCTAAGAGCAGACAGCTATTGTTCAAAGGGACTCAAGGTTTCAGAGGTTGAAATTGACCCGACTAAACATGAATAAAAGTGTCTCCATTAATTTAAATCAGATCTAATTATTTCGAAAATGGTTCTGGAAAATAATAGGAAACATTATTAGATTTGAGTCACAGAAAGTGACTGATGCACTTAACAGAAAACAAAGAATCAGAGAGAAGAACTGAATGGTTCTCTCAAAGAGAAAAAATTCAAAACATTATTAAGAAGCACTCTCTCAAGTGCTGTAGGAAATCACTCCCTGAAGATTAGATTAGCAATTTCAAAATGGTTGTAGAACATTTGGTTAGACACAAAAGAGAAAGAGAGGAAGAATAGAAGAAAATATTCATAGCATTATCAAGTTCCAAATGATATCTAGAAATGCAGGTGTGATCTCAACTTGATAAACTAGCCAAAAATTAATGAATTTTACAGCCTCCGACTGCTCCTGGAGTCAGGATGATTGCACTTACAACAGGCTGTCCCTCTGGAAAAGCACATGGCTTTACTCTTTTTAAAATCCTACTCATTCACTTTTTAGATGGTTCCTAGTCTTTATCCAGTCTTAACTATTTCTCTTAGGGTTTCCTAGACTACAAACCTCATACTGACCTCAAGCTTTTTAAACTTGCATCTTGGGCATCGTGAAGCCATCGTCACAGGATTACTAAGAATTCTGCACAGAAATATAGTTAAAGTGAAATATTAATCACGTTACACTTTGACTCACTTCCTTATAATGGGAAATCATGTAACACTAGTGTACTTGGCTGTTCTTGCATTGCTATAAAGGGATACCTGAAATTGGGTAATATATAAGAAAAGAGGTTTAATTGGGTCACAGTTATGCAGGTTGTACAGGAAGCACAGCAGCAGCATCTGCTCAGCTTCTGCTGAGAACCTCGAGAAGTTTTCTTTTTTCTTTTTTTATTTTTAAAGATGGGGTTTCACCATGATGGCCAGGCTGGTCTTGAACTCCTGACCTCAGGTGATCCACCCACCTCGGCCTCCCAAAGTGCTAGGATTACAGGCGTGAGCCACCGAAGGAGAAGTGGGAGCAGGCGTCTCACATGGTGGGAGCAGAAGCAAGGGGGTTGGAGACTTAAATGACCAGATCTGTGAACTCAGAGCAAGAGTTCACTTATCACCAAGGCATGACCCAAGCCTTTCGTGAAGGATTCACCACCAAAACACCCCCCAGTAGAGTAGACTTCCACATTGGGAATTACATTTTAACATGATATTTGGGTGGGGACAAATATCCGAACTGAATCAACTGATACTATTTGCTTCCCCATTATTCCTATAAATAGAATCTCTGACATTAGAATCATAGGACTTTGTTTAAGAATTGCTTAAGCAATCCTGAATTCCAGCAGAACAGCTAATGCCAACTAGTTTAAAAACCTCTACACAAAAGCAAAATCAGGAAGAGAATACAATTTCTTCACCTCCTTATCCTATGACTTTACCCTGGACTCTGATCATTCAGCAATCTCAGTACCTTGGCTCCTTCTAAAACTCTGAAAAATCCTAGCTCCAAACTCTGGAGAGAGAGTTGGGATTTCCTTCCAGCTCCTCATTCGGCAGTCATACAATTAAACTGCTCTACTACAACCCAGTGTCTCAGTGTATGTACTTGACATGTCCATTGGGAAATGGACATATTACACTTATAATTGCTCTCACATTTTACATTGGGCACTACTATCTCTGTAGTTGTCCTTTTTCAAAATTTTGAGGTATGTAGCTGGTCTCATTTTTTCTCTACTTATGGGTTCTAATATTCATTTGTATTTCTAACTGATTACTGTAAACTTAGCCAGTGGAATAATCTACAATGAGATATTATAAATGCCAACAACACATGTCATTTAAACAGACCATATGTAATTTATAGAAACCTATGCAAATACACAGAAAAGGATACTAGTTAGACTTATGAAGATACTGTTTTAGTCTCATCTTTCTTCTTTCCTCTGTTCATTATTTTCTGTGTATTCATTTGTTTATTTCTTCATCCCTTTTATTCAAGTGGTCTATACACTTACAATTCAAGCTTAGGACCCTCGCTGAAAGACTCCACACCTTAGGATCACTTGAATAAGCTCCTGTTATTGATCAGCTGTACTCCTGCCCTCTCCATCACTTATTATTCATAAATACAGTGGCAATGATATGTCAATAAAAGTCTGATTAAAATGTTAATAACTGATTGAATTATTGAAGTACTGATTTAATGGGGATTTTTATTTAATTTTTATTTGTTTATTTTTTAAACAGAGACGGGGTCTCGCTATGTTGCCCAGGCTGGAGTGCAGTGGCTATTTATAGGCGCGATCCCACTACTGATCAGCACAGGAGTTCTGACCTGCTCCGTCTGTGACCTGGGCCGGTTCACCCCTTCTTAGGCAACCTGGTGGTCCCCCGCTCCCGGGAGGTCACCATATTGATGGCTAACTTAGTGCAGACACCCGATCAGCACAGCGCACTACAGCCCAGAACCCCTGGGCTCAAGAGATCCTCCAGCCTCAGCCTCCCAAACACCTGGGACTACAGGCACGTGCCACCGTGCCTCGCTAATGGGGATTTTTAATACTTAAAATGCCACATAGGCCGATGAGAAAATTCCTGTGGGACTTTTACATATTTAATACTTTGTAGAAGGGCAGTGAGAGACTGCATATCAAAACTGGGAAACTGCCTGTTTTAAACATACTAGGTAATCCAGCAGGAAGCTGGGTAAATAATATGAACAGTGATGGTTGTGAAAGATACAGCATGAGGACACGTCTAACAGTGTATAAATATTCTTGTTCATGATCTTATGCCAGGTGCCACATCCCTCCACTACAGGAAAGCTGAAGGAACCCTGCTGAGGGTCATTTTCAAAATCTGCTGTATCACTCAATCATTTTGTAAATAGTGCAGTCTATTATCAGGCATCTAGTGGTAGTCTAAGGAAGGCTGACACTAGAACTGTCATCCTACTGGGAGGTATTTGTAAAAAATCTTTGTTTTGAATATGTCAAGAATTGCAAAGCTGAAGGATATAAGGTTAAACAATGCATACTTATCGGAGGAGATCCTGACTGAGCTTATTGTAAACCTGGATACTCAGATAAGTAGTTTATCTGAATTTCAGCACATTTCCTTTGCCACATACTACACTGTTGGGAGATCGTTCTCCACTGGTTTCTTAAATTTCTGTATGTCTTCTAAGGAGAAGCCCTAACAACCTTTGTCCCAGAATATTAACATATTTTCAAAGATTTTTGTGAAGGACAGGTTTGCTTACTGTCTAGTACAATACAGATGTGTTCACCTGGAGCAAAATTAAGAGGTCAGCTTGCAGCCCATTATAAAAGACGGGGATTTCCTAAGTGTTGCTAAGTTCATCTGTGACACAGACCCACCGAGTGTATAGCATTCACTCTGACCACGATGTGTTGCTCCCAAGAGGCTTGGAGCATCAGTGGAGCCGGTCAGCATGTGAAGTTTATGCTGCTTGCCATGCTGTAACTAATAAACCGCTTTGTCTCTGACCCAAGTGTCTCATGCCTTCTGCTAGTATCCAGGAAGCTTTTGCTTCAATATCTCAGATCCATAAAGGATATGGTTTGGAATGAACTGATGTATGGGAGCTCAAGACAGAGATTCTGATGGGTGTGATATAAATTGCAAAATGTATCAGCGTCACATTCACTTTATTTCCTGATACTAGCTCATTTAGGAACTAAACAGTGTCAATATAGAGGCTCTAGAAAAGTATGACACAGATTTCACTGTTGACCACTTTATGGTTACTATTCAAATGATATGAACAGGAGAACAAACCAAATCAATTCTTCATAGGCCTGTAGGGCTTATTACTGCCCTGAGGTTTTGGGAGCTAGGGTAAAGGCACTAAATGACGACTCAAAATGATGTATTGTGGGCATCTGACCCAACCTCATATGAACTTTGAACTGGAAATATAATAGATTCTTTTTATTTTGAAGTTAGATTTTGAATTGAAAGTCCAATTCTGTCATATGGAAAACAGGATCTAGGAATTTAGTAGGGTCCTAAAAAAATCTGTCTATCAGATATGTTGGTTAGGTGAGTTTCATAATTATATGCAAGTGCATATTCCACAATTATTTTTCCAGGAAACTCTATCAAAATCTTCAAAGCAATATTTGGCATTTGTTATACAAGTGATACAGTGAAAGTATGAAATGTACATGAATGTATGTGGCGGCTTCAAAAGAACACCGCCACAAACTATGCTCTGGGAAAGACATCATTATCCACCTGCTATAAGCACACCATATTGAATACATAAAGTTTTACTTTAGTACACTTTATAGACAGTGATCATTATAAAATAATACTGCACTGGTATTTAATAGACAGTGATAGTTAACTATTATTAAGTATAATAAAATAAAATATTTTAACTTTATTTGTTCTCAAATGCTTATTCAGTCTTTCTGTGCATTCACGTTTCTAAATTCAATTAATTTCAACTGAAATTCAATTAATTTTCATTCAGTAAATGAATTTCTGTTAACATTTCTTGCAGAAAAGATTTGCTGACAGTGAATCCCATTAACTTTTGTTAGAATTATCATGATGGTTTAATTGAAGATTTTCTTTCTCTTTCACTTTTGAAAGATAGTTTTGTTGCAGGCTAATTTCCAGAATCTACAAAGAACTAAAGCAGATTTACAAGAAAAAAAAAAACCCATCAAAAAGTGGGTGACAGATATGAGCAGACACTTTACAAAAGAAGACATTTATGTGGCCAAAAAATGTGAAAAAATGCTCATCATCACTGGTCATTAGAGAAATGCAAATCAAAACCACATTGAGATACCATCTTACACCAGTTAGAATGGCAATCATTAAAAAAAGAGTCAGATGCTGGAGAAAATGTTGAAAAATAGAAACACTTTTACACTGTTGGTGGGAGTGTGAATTAGTGCAACCATTGTGGAAGACAGTGTGGCAATTCCTCAAGGATCTAGAAATAGAAATACTATTTGGCTCAGCAATCCCATTACTGGGTATATGCCCAAAGGATTATAAATCATTACATTATAAAGACACATGCACATGTACATTCATTGCAGCACTGTTTACAATAGCAAAGACTTGGAACCAACCCAAATGCCTATCAATGATACACTGAATAAAGAAAATGTGGGACATATACACCATGGAATACTATACAGCCATAAAAAAGGATGAGTTCATGTCCTTTGCAGGGACATGGATGAATCTGGAAACCATCATTTCAGCAAGCTGACACAAGAACAGAAAACCAAACACCGCATGTTCTTACTCATAGGTTGATGTTGAACATGTGAGAACACATGGACACAAGGAGGGAAACATCACACACTGGGATCTGTTGGGAGACAGGGGGCTATGGGAGGGATAGCGGGGGTGGGGAGGTTGGGGAGGGATAACATTGGGAGAAATGCCTGATGTAGATGACGGGCAGGGGATGGAGGCAGCAAACCACATGGCATGTGTGTACCTATGCAACAATCCTGCAAGCTCTACACATCTACCCCAGAACTTAAAGTATAAAGTTAAACATAAAATAAAATAAAAAGGTAGTTTTGTTGCATATAGAATTCTATGTTGGCATTTTTACTTTTCCAACACTTCAAATTTTCACTCCATTTTGGTATTGCTTATATCATTTTTGATGAGAAGTCTGCTGTGTTTTATTCTTGTACCTCCACAGATAAAGCATGTTTGTTCTGCAAGATATTAAGTTTTCTGGAGTTTCAGAATAAAAATGCTTATATTTTTATGTGTTTTTTTTCTATTTTTGTTTGTATTCATTATGCTTATTGTTACCTGAGCTTCCTGGATCTGCAGTATGATGTCAATAATTTTGGAACGTTTCTTGCTATTACCATAATACATGAAGTATTTATTCTGTTTTGTTCTCATGCTTTTCACAGTTCTTTGAAGTTCTATTTTGTGTTTTTGTTTTTCATTTCCTTTAACGTTTTTCTTAGAATATTAATTGTGGAAAATCCTATTGATCTGTATTCATGTTTACTGATTTCCTGGGCATGCCAAGTCTACTGATGAGCCCACTGAAGTTATTCTTTATTTTTGTTAAAGTACTCTGATTCTGATTTCTAGAATACTTGTAATTCTTTCTAGAATTTTCATCCCTCTGCTTACATTTTCCATCTGTTCTTGCATGTTGTCTACTTTCTCTGTTAGAGTTCTTAACATATTACTTATGGTTATTTTAATTCTAATTGTGATAATTCCAACATCTTTCTCATATATGGGTCTGATTCTGATGATTGCTTAGTTTCTTCTGAAGATTCTTTTTTTTTTTTTAGCATACCTTATCTTTGGTAGAAGACTGTACATGTTGTGTTGAGGATGGAAACTGAGGAAAATAGCCCTTTAATATGAGTATATATGTTAAACCGACTAGGAGCTGGGTTGTGTTTAATGTTTGCTCAGCTATAGGTACCGCAGGCTTCACATTCCTCTTGAAACCTTGTGTTTTTTGTCCTATGTTTACTTTGTGCTTTCCTAAGACCTTAGAGAAAGTCTGTATCTTATAGCTCCTTCAGTTATAATTCATTGTTTTAATACTGGAGACCAGTTGGTATGGTGATAAGGTTTGGAAGATTAAAAAGGAGCAGTCTGTAATCTTACAATTAAATCTAATATTTTATTCAACACATGCCTCTGGGCTGAGACCTTCACAAGTGCTTCCCCAGTAGTATAGCCCACTCCCTGCCCGGCTCCACTTTCTACTATTTTCTCTCCTTTTCCTGCCTGGAGCATTACTACTCTATTGCCTTGAAACTTCTGTGACTATTGATTACATATTATATTATATATGTAATAGTAGATTATAGGTTATATATATGTGACTGTGTTGAGAGAAAAAGAGAGAGAGAGATCAGGAAGGCTACAGGGAGCTAAAATGGGAAAAGTGTTCTTTCCTGAGGTGCATTAAAGATCTAAAGATAAAGACCTAATCCAGAAGGGTAAAAAAATCTTTCATCTTGAAGAGTAGCTCTTGGTGATAATGGAAAGGTCTTGGAATATTTCACAAGACTCTCTTACCCTCCACGTGGCAGACGTGAGAGGACTTTTTTTCTGGACTATCGCTGTAAGAACTTGACTGGGTTCTCCAAGGTGAAGCGCACAAAAGTGTGCCCCACTCCCAACCCCACCCCAAGATTATATGGTCTTTAGGAATTTCTCACTCGCACTAATCCACACCTGTCTTCCAACAGCTTATCAAAGTCAGCATTTGTGTGTTTTTACCACATCTACCAGTTTACAACGCCAGCAGCTTCTGCTCCAGGTCAGCAGATCTTAGCTGGGACACTTTGCATACACTTTTCTCCTCAGTTTGAGAAAAAGTTTTGAGAAGACAGTTCACTGTGTGACCGTAGTTTCTGCCTGGCTTAAAAAAATTGATGATATTCAGTATGTTCAGCTTTTTCTTGTTTTAAGGTGGGTAGTGATCGTTTCCAAGCTCTTTGCATGCAGAGGTGAAAACCAAAATCTAAGTCATGTTTTAATTTAAATGTTTTATATTTTTCCGTATTAACATACAAATTAATTAATACATATTCTTTAGGTAATCAGGAATTAAGATAAAAAATAAGGTTCCCTCCATTCATGAAAAATTAAATTTGCAATTTTCTTTGAAGATAGCTTGTCTAAACTTCCTGCCAACCCTCCTTCAACATTTTAGAATAACTCGTGTTTCCTTTAACTGCTCTGAGTCAACCATCCTATTTTCATCTTTTTCTACTCATAGAAGCCATAATAAAGAACAAAATTTGGCAAGTTTTACCATGAAAGGCAATGTGAATAATCCTCTGCAACTTTAGATGTGGGGATGGATAAGTCTGAGAACTCCTCTACAGGCACTTGGGGCCGAAATGCATTAAAATACCGGGCCCTTCTTTGCTACCATGTTCCAAGAACGAGGTTAAAAGATATAATGGATTTTGAAGAGAACTGGCAGAGATGATTAAATAGTTGGGAAGTATAGCCTGTGGGGAAAGATATAAAGACTTCGATTCTTTCATTTGAAATGATTATTTATAACCTGGACCCGAAGTTATAAAGCCATGATAAGAGGATACTAAATGAAAGGGTGGTGCCTTGATTCCTGTTCTAGAAAAATAGAGACTGTGACATTTTAAATAATTTAAACACTAATTGCATAGTTGGTCTAGAATGAGAAATGAGACCCACTATTTACACCCTTGAAGAATTATGGTTGTATGAAATTATCTTAAGTTTCTTTCATCACATTATTTCTGAATTTATTTTTCAAGGCAATTTCATGACCCTAATTTGGCTTTCTAAACAGGTTTCTTCCAATGAAAAAGAAATACATTGATGGGAAACAAAAGGAAGATTAGCCAGGTAATTATAATTCCCATGGAAAATGAGGCTACTGACCTTCTCTTTAACAACTGGGTGCTTTGTGAATTTGGTTGGCCTATAACAGGCTGTTAGGGCCAAATAAACAATTCAATGATAAAAGGGACCTGAGATTGAGATCCTTAAGAACAAAATTATAGGCTACAACAGGAAGTCTGACTAGGTAGGTAATCTAGGGTTTGCAAATATAAGCTATGTTATTAATTATCACTTCACATCACTTACTGGATACTGATGAGGAGACATACTGACCTTGGCATATCAGCAGTGCCCAAAATGCAACACAACTAACTTCACAAAATGCAATTAGCTAAATGGATTATTAATACAATCATCGCTGTGGGCACTAATTAAGATGAAAATTAATTTCATGACCTGGTATAAGAAAACATCTAATCACATAAGTTATCATTATTACAGAAAACTGCTTGCCTTAGGAAGCCACATTTTTAAAACAATGGGAACAAACCACCTCCTAAAAATGGTTTTCATAACCATCTAGTTATTGCCTGTGAATACAAACTAAATGCTTTATAGAATTTTTTATGACAAATATGTGGTCAACAATTATATAAGGAAATTATTCAGAATTTTTTTCAAACTACTTTAAAAACTAGCAAGTTAGCAAAATTACATAATACTTTTAGACAATAAACTTTTTGTTTACTACAAGTTGAAGGCACTTTGTGTACTTAGTATTTTTTCTTGTACATTTCCTATTATCCTCTCAAGCAAGTTTTCCATCAGGCTAAAACCAATTCTGCTTCTATGCTTTTGTTTCCTTTTGTTTTTAAGTGTCTACAATAACCTAAATTCTGCTAGCACTCATGGTCACATTTCAGCTTCCCAGTTACTAAATCCATAGCAGTCCTGAAAATTCTTTCTCCCACTCCCTCTTCCTTGGACACTTCCCTCCCAGGGTTTTGTGAAAGCATGTTCACAGGTGAGGACATTTATAACTGCTTATTTTGTTTTGAGGCACACACTTGAGATAGATACTTCCCAGAAATGGAAAATTATATTTTTGACATCTCCATACTAAACAACTGCTGATAGTGTATTGGGAGAAAAGAAAGGTTGGTATTAAAGCATAAAGTACCCAGAGGTGAGCTGACAGTGCTTTTAGGAAGTAAGAGAGAGATGTAGGTAAACTTGATATGTTTGGTTAGTTGCACTTCCTTTCTCCTCCATCTTTACCAGGTTCTCTGAAAGGTGCTGGTGCTTAGGAGATTCTAAGAATATCCTCACAAATTCTCAAGGATATCCAGTAGTTTATAAAAATCACAGGAGAATTATAAAAGTGAATAACTAATTTTAGTAAGTTATGTCATTATGATTTGATATATTGTTTTGGCATCAAACAATATGATATGGAAAATAAAAGAGATTATTTATTGAAATTTGTTGTGTTATCTCATTCCTTGATATATACTTATTTTTATCAAAGAGCTTATAAAAAATGCATTTTTTTTGCTTATCCATTGATCAAATAATTTTAACACATTGGCTTTTCTTCAATTTAGTGACTGGTTAGAATTAAGAGAGATGAAGACTACAGAAGCTAAGAAAATACTCCTTTTTTTCTATTGTTAAAAAGATGTTTACAGTGTTTTCCCAAAGACAAACAAACCTGGAAAATATAAAATGCAACTTGTTAGCCTAATTATTTTCTCATAGAAATTTCTAACTCTTGTAAAAACAAAACAAAACAAAAAGGTATACAATTGACTTACTAGTATTTTTCCTACAGCCTGATGAAAATGTTGGAAAAGAAACGTTATCTGAAACTAGTTTGTTGAAAAAAGTTTACAGTTAAAGCCTTCATTCAATAAAGTGGGTCACATGACAAGTAGGTGGGTCTAGCGTTCCAAAAATCAGGATTTTTAAATTTAAGCTATTTAGGTTAAAAATGGTGTTTTTGTAGCTGTCAAAAATGACATTTGTTGGTATCAAATCCTGATTGCTGAGTTTCTGCAAAATAAACGAAAATAGAAAATTTTTTTGGCTGATCAAGTCTAGGTCTGATTGTGAAAAAGCATGAAGAATTGGACAGACCCAACAGGCAACCAGCGGCAGGACCCTAATCAAGAAAAATTATAATCAACTTTCTGGAAAGAAAAAAAAAAGTTCTACATGCCACAGAATACTAAATCTATTTGTCTGTTTTTTTTTTTTTTTTTTTTTTTTTTTTTTTTTTTTTTCTTTTTTTTTTTTTTTTTTTTTTTTTTTTTTTTTTTCTTTTTCTTCATTGAAGTCAGTGGACTGACTCCACAAATTTATTCCTTATCACTGCTACACAAGCTGAATTTTCTTTTCTAGTATACAAAAAAGAAAAGAAAAAATATTCTCCTGAGTTCGTTTCCATTTTAATCACTCCCTTTGAAGAAGCTGATATTATTTGACTGATACAAATTACCCCTTGGTTTCTTATTGTCACTCTCCTCTTTTTACATCTTTTCTCCCACCAGCTCTTCATTCATTCTCACGGTTCTAAATTTAGTTTTCTCTCTTAACATGCTCTACTAGAGGAAATTATCTATGATGACTTCATCTATTGCCAAAATTCTAGTAGCTTTCAAACCTATGCTTTCAGACCTAATTCTCCTCTGAGTTTCATACCCAAATTCCACTGCACATCGAATTGCATGGAAATGACTCAAACACACACGACCAAGGGTGAGCTCATCACCTCCATCAATGCCTCCAAACTGCTGCTAAGCCCACACTTTCCACAGACATGATTTTTCCAGGAAGAAACTGTTGTTATTTTTAACTTCTCCACCAATAGCGATATGTTATCTGGCACTAATTTGTCATTTGGGAATCAAAATTTTCTCCCATATCCCACTTCTGGCTTGATTTCTGGCCTTTGTTTTCTCCCACCCAAATGGTTAAAATGTTCCCTTAACTGGTCTTTGTTCTTCTACTTTCTCTCCACCTCAGAGTGTCTATAACACTCTTTCATTTTTTATTCTTCATTGTAAGAAAAATATTTTTCCACTAAATCTACTTGCTTTCAGTCTAAATCTGTACATAGGTTATTCCGGGTTCTTCGTGAATAAGCCTGTGCATGTAGGATTCTTTTTGCTGCTCCCCCAAACCTGTGTTATGTTTAATACGTAAGCCATATTGAGTTCTTTGCATTTCAACAGTAATTTAGGCACTCAAGAAAATATCTGTTTCACATCTTTTTAATTCACATCCATAATCACTCATAGGGTATGACAAGATTATAGGAGGCAAAATCGAGACAATGTAGATTAGCTTGCTACTACTCTAACATTTTTGATTTTTTTCCACTTTCAATTGCTACTTGAAAATTCTTGCTATTTACTTATCTCTCTTATTTTTTGTAGGCCCTAAAGTTAAAATAGTTTAATAGAACTCTTAAGACTTGATCTCTCCAAATGAACATCAGAGTTAAAAGGATCTAAATTATCATCTAGATTATCGCTTCTGAAGTTTAAGGAACATAGAAATTTGTTAAATCATCATTTTTGATAGAGTAGATTTGGGATAGGGCTGAGATTTTTAACAAGCTCCCAGGTGATGATAAAGTTGCGGATCTAAGGACTGCACTTCAAATAGTAAGAGTCTAAAATCTGTTTTCATAAACTTTAGTATTTATAAAATTAATCATACATACTTGTTAAATGTGAAGACTTTAGAGCCTTAAGACACAGAGATTCCAATCCATTACATCTGGAGTATTCATATTTTAATGAACTCCTATTTGTGAATTGAAACTAGAGAAAGAGTTGCTTAGAAGGAAAATGTATGACTATGCATTCTTATTGAATTTAAGTTTAGCTTTATCATAACATGGTTCTATTTACAGAATTAATAACGAGGATGGGTACTTTTCACTGTCACAACACTAGAAACTTCCATAGTAAAATAATACCCTTTCCTTAAACCTCTTTATACAGAGTAAGTTTAAAATGTCTGCATGCATTTCAATGAAAGAATATAACTCAAGTTATGTACATCATTTTTAAATGTTATACTTTTAGAATATTTTCAATATCACACTACTTTTAAACAGTTGCAATAAACATTTTCTAAAAGTACACTGAGTTAGAATTGCTCTATTATTTCAAAAGAACACAAGTTCAGGCTGGTTAAAGTAAAAATGCTCCATTTAAAGGTAAATGTGAATTCCACAGAAAATCTCTCTTATGAAACTATACAAAAAAAAATCCTCTACACAACACGTTATAAAAAATTATATATGTATGTATATTATATGCACATATATTTCTGAATATATTACATATATGTTTGTAAATAATGTTTGCATTTGGCTGCACATAAGGGATAAGCAGGAAGTCACAGACAAGAATGGATTTGGAAAGACCAAGTAGAAACTTCGTACATTAGTTCAGATAAAAGGTGATATTGGCTAGGGCAGGGTAGTGGCAGTAGTAGATATGGAGCAGGAAACAGAATTATGAAATTATGAAGGTGGATTCAACGAAAGTTAAATTTTTGTTGGTTGTAGAATGGAAAGGAGTTAATTTCTTAAATTTGACATGCTAATAAAATATGCAAACAGAAGGATACAGGGGCTTAGAAATTTTGAGAGAAGATGAGAGATGGTTTTCAAAGTCAGCAATATTCAAATGGAAATTGGGAGCCATTATACAATGGATTATACAATCATCTGGGGAGATACAGACAGCAATACACAAAGAGCATGTGACAAGCAGCTGCTGTATTGTCAGCATTTGTTTTATTTATTTATGGTTTTTTGAGATAGGGTCTTGCTCTGTCACTAAGGCTGGAGTGCAGTGATGCAATGAGAGCTCTCTTCAGCCTCCCCATTAGCTAAGACTACAGGCACGTGCCACCACACCTAGGTAATATGAAGTTTTTTTTTTTTTAAAAAAGAGGGGGACTTGTTATGTTTTCAGGCTGGTCTCAAAGTCCTGGCCTCAAGCGATCTTCCCTTCCTTGGCCTCCTAAAGTGATAGGATTACAGGCATGAGCCTCCACAGCTGGCCCACTTGTCAGCATGTGAAGGGAGAATTGAGGTGAGCAAGGAAGACTGGAAATGTATTTTCACAGGAAGCTTTTAAAATTCAGTTGAATGTTATGTTTTGGTTGGCAAGAGAGGACAGTATGTGAATGAGAATCCCTCACTATTCCTTCTCCTTCAAGCGTTGGCCTAAATGTGAATTTAATGCCTTTTCAGATGATAACAAGTTTTTTCTTCCTTTTTTTTTTTCCTCTTTAAAAACTTTCATTATTTGGCCAATAGATTACTTCTTACCTGACTTAGCCATATTATTCTTCTAGCTAATTTTCGGAAGGGCTTTTAGTCTACCCTGTCTTCCAAGCTTCTGTCCTCACTAGTGTATATCCCTGCTGCATTCCAAGCTTGTTACAAGTAGAAGTCATTATACATATTAGAAGTCATAATGTTTTTACAAGTAACCAAGAATTAGAGATGTCTGCAGCAAAACAACCATCAACAGAAAAGCAAACAATTCAATCAGGCCTACCTTTGGTTTAATGGAAATCGCAACTGAGAAGAAAATGAGAGATTATTACACAGCCTTATGGAAGAGCTCTTCTGCTTTTCAGGAAATATTTCTCCTTGAGGAAAGAACCAGGATACTGAAGGATACCAAGAACACAAAGAAACCATAAACTTCGTAATTCTTGAAGTCGAATTTTCCCAGCAGGGGAGCTCTATTTTCTTATGGGTTAGTACTAGCCATGCAATCACTCACAAAAAAATAGCAGTGCACTTGGGGAGGATGATCAGTTACTGCACACACTGAGTGGATCAGAAGTGCCTCTGTTTCTGCCCCCATCTGCTGCAAATTTCTGCATAAAATTTGCATTCAGACTCCTTACATAATAATTAAATTTCAAATGACTGTTCGTATTTTTAAGCTGCAAGTGGAGTTCAACATGTAATTATTACTGAAACTATATTATATTAATTTTCCATATAATTAATATATGCGCACAGTTAAAAAGCTAATAGTGCCGACTTAATATAAAGCAACGGCCTGCTTTGCAACTTAAGTCCCTTCTTTAAAGCGGCAGTCATGTTTAAACCCTAGATAAATTGTTGTTGTAGTTTTAAACCAACTATTTGTTTTATTTTCATTTATTTTATAACTTTTATTTTAGATTCAGGGGTACATGTGCAGGTTTTTTACTTGTGTATGTTATGTGATGCTGAGGTTTATGGTACCATTGATTTCATTGATTCCACCACCCAGATACTAAGCATAGTACCCAATAGTTAGTTTCTCAACCCTTCCCCCTATTCCCACCTCCCCTCTCTAGTAGTCTTCTGGGTATATTGTTGCCAATTTTATGTGCATGAGTAGCCATTTTTTAGCTTCCACTGTAAGTGAGAACATGCAGTATTTTGTTTCCTGTTACTGTGTTAGTTTGCTCAGGACCATGGCCTCCAGCTGCATCCATGTTGCTGTTGTTCATTCTTTTTATGGCTGCATAGTATTACATGGCATATATGTATCACATTTTCTTTACCCAGCTCACTGTTGATGGCCATCTAGGTTAATTCGATGGTCTTTGCCATTGTGAACAGTGCTGTGATGAACATACTGTGCATTTGTGTTTTGGTAGAATGGTTTATTTCTTTATACTTTGGGTGTATATCCACTAATGGGATTGCTGGGTTGAATCGTAATTCTAACTTCCTTGCGAAATCTATAAATTACTTTACACAGTGGCTGAACTAATTTGCATTCCCACCAACAATGTATAGGCATTCCCTTCTCTCTGCAGCTTTACCAGCATCTGTTTTTTGACTTTTTAGTAATAGCCCTTCTGACTGGTATGAGAGGGTATCTAAATGTGGTTTTGATTTGCATTTGTCTGGTGATTAGTAATGTGGGTTTTTGTTTTTTTTTTTTATATTTGCTGGCAACTTGTATGTCTTCTTTTGAGAAGTGTCTGTTCATATTTTGTGCCCACCTTTTAGTAGGATTGTTGTTTGCTTGTTGAACTGTTTAAGTTCCTTATGGATTCTGAATAATAGACCTTTTTCAGATGCATACTTTGCAAGTATTTTCTCTTACTCTGTAGACTTTGTATTCTGTTATTATTTTTTTTTTCTGTGCAGAAACTCTTTAATTAGATTTTACTTGTCAATTTTTGTTTTTGTTGCAATTGCTTTTGAGGACTTAGTCATAAATTATTTGCCAAGGATGATGTCTAGAATGATGTTTCTTAGGTTTTCCTCTAGGATTCTTGTAGTTTGAGGTCTTACATTTAAATCATTTATCTATCCTGAATTTAAACCCTGGCTGATTTTTAAATTATATCAATAATATGTATATTACTAGAATTGCTTAGCTATTTTAGACATCTATTAATTTACTTAAACTATCTCTTTCTTATTCTTTCCACATCTTTAAAATAGAGTTATTACCAATGTTGTGTTTTTATCTGTGAATTGTACAAATTTACGTTATTAAAATTCTTAAAAAAATATCAACCCTATGATGGGTGTAGCAAACCACCATGGCACATGTATACCTATGTAACAAACATGAACATTCTGCACAGCTATCCAAGAACTTAATGTATAATAAATTTTAAAAATTAAATCAACCGTAATTATAATGTATTACATTTTTGTTATAGAAGGATATTAACATACAAAAGTTAGAATTCAGACTATTTAATAACATGTAGAGAATAACACTATTTAGAATGAATCGGTCAGGACAGACACAGCAGTGGGCAGCCTTCCAGCTTTCTACAGTTTCCTTTTGAATTCTCAGACTTTGTCATATCAATTTTCCTTAGTATTTTAAATTTTAATTAATTTTACCTTATCTTCTGAAACCCTGGGGTTTACATTTGTATTTTCTTTGTATTACTGTATACTGTATTTTGTTTCTCAAACTTAGCTACATAATAGACAGTTATGGAGCACTTTTAAAAACAGGCAGTGTCTGGGCCTTGTTATTGGACAATTTAATATAATTCCTTTAAAATCAGGGTTAAGAAATATAGGTCTATAACTTGAGTATGAATTGCGAAACCAAATAAACCATGTTTTTAATATCTTTATGTAAGTGATATCAACAACTAAAGATTGTTTCTTCACTTGGAGAATGATGTGTCTATGTGTGTATGTTTTACTATATTTTCTACATAATGTGTCCTCTAATTTGACATTATAATCAGCTCCTCTGTTGAAAGATGTTTTGTCTTGTTTTTTTCTGCAGGTCTCTATTGACTATAGTGCCAGTCCTCCTGGACCTCCCATGTAAATACATTTTTTGATATTTTGATCGATTCATCATATAATTCTTAGATAAAACGCACTCTTATTTAGAAATACAAAGGCATTGTTGAGTTGCATGCTTTTACTAATGAGAACTCCAATGCATTCATGGTCTTGGGTAGGTAACACATTTTGTTCTCTGAAATTTTTATGAGTATCTATACATCACTGATGTTATAAATGCACAACATTTTCCAGGGTGTATATTTGGTTTTTAATTTTTTTTAATTTATTTATTTTTTTAATATATATTTTTTATTGTACTTTAGGTTCTGGTGTACATATGCAGATCATGCAGGATTGTTGCAGGATTGTACACACACAGCAATGTGGTTTGCTGCCTCCATACCCCCCGTCACCTAAATCTGGCATTTCTTCCCATGTTATCCCTCCCTCACCTCCCCATCACCCTGCTGTCCCTCCCCCAGTCCCTCCCAATAGACGTCAGTGTGTGTGATGCTCCCCTCCCTGTGTCCATGTGTTCTCATTGTTCAACACTCACCTATATTTCTTAAATATACAACCATGTCATCTGCAAATAGAGAAAATTTGACTTTCTCCTTTCCTAATTGAATGCCCTTTATTTCTTTTTCTTGCCTGATTGCTCTGGCTAGAACTTCCAATGCTATATTAAATAGGAGTGGTGACAGAGGGCACCGTTGTCTAGTGCCAGATTTCAAAGGAAATGCTTCCAGTTTTTGCCCATTCAGTATGATATTGGCTGTGGGTTTGTCATAAAGAGCTTTTATTATTTTGAGATATTTCCAATCAATACATAGTTTATTGAGAGTATTTAGCATAAAGAGCTGTTGAATTTTGTCAAAAGCCTTCTCTACATCCATTGAGATTATCATTTGGTTTTTATCTTTGGTTCTGTTTATGTGGTGGATTACATTTATAGACTTGTGTATGTTGAACCAGCCTTGCACTCCCCAGATAAAGCCAACTTGATCATGATGGATAAGCTTTTTGATGTGCTGTTGCAATCAGTTTCCCAGTATTTTATTGAAGATTTTTGCATCTATGTTCATCATGGACATTGGCCTGAAGTTTTTCTTTTTTGTTGTCTCTGCCGGGTTTTGGTATCAGGATGCTGTTGTTCTCAAAAGTTGATTTGGGAAGGAGTCCTTCTTTTTGTATTGTTTGGAATAGTTTCAGAAGGAGTGGTACCAGCTCCTCTTTGTATGTCTGATAGAATTCGGCTGTGAACTCATCTGGACCTGGGCTTTATTTGGTTGGTAGGCTATTAATTGCTGCCTCAACTTCAGCCCTTGTTATTGGTCTAGTCAGGGTTTCAACTTCTTCCTGGTTTAGGCTTGGGAGGGTGCAAGTGTCCAGGAATTTATCCATTTCTTCCAGGATTACTGGGTTATGTGGATAGAGTTGTTTGTAGTAATCTCTGATGGTAGTTTGTATTTCTGTGGAATGGGTGGTGATATCCCCTTTATCATGATTTTTATTGCACCTATTTGATTCTTCTCTTGTTTCTTTTTTATTAATCTGGCTAGTGTTCTGTCTATTACTATCCAGGAGAACTTCCCCAACCTAGCAAGGCAGGCCAACATTCAAGTCCAAGAAATACAGAGAACACCACAAAGATATTCCTCAAGAAGTGTAACTCCAAGACACATAATCATTAGATTCATCAAGGTTGAAATGAAGGAAAAAATGCTGAGGGTAGCAAGAGAGAAAGGTTGGGCTACCCACAAACGGAATACTATCAGACTCATGGTGAATCTCTTGCTAGAAACCCTACAAGCCAGAAGAGAGTGGGGGCCAATATTGAACATCATTAAAGAAAAGAACTTTCAACCTAGAATTTCATATCCAGCCAAACTAAGCTTCCTAAGTGAAGGAGAAATAAAATCCTTTATGAACAAGCAATTGCAATGAGATTTCGTCACCACCAGGCCTGCCTTACAAGAGCTCTTGAAAGAAGCACTAAACAAGGAAAGGAACAACCAGTACCAGCCACTCCAAAAATGTAACAAATGGTAAAGAGCATCGACACAATGAACAAACTGCATCAACTATTGGGCAAAACAACCAGCTAGCATCAAAAGGGCAGGATTAAATTCACAAATAACAATATTAACCTTAAATGTAAATGGACTAAATGTCCAAATCAAAAGACACAGACTGGAAAATTGGACAAAAAGTCAAAACCCATCAGTGTGCTGTATTCAGGAAACCCATCTCACATGCAAGGACACACATAGGCTAAAAATAAAGGGATGGAGGAGGATTTACCAAGCAAATGGAGAGCAAAAAAACAAAGCAAAAAAGGAAGAGTTGCAATTCTAGTCTCTGACAAAATAGACTTTGAACGAACAAAGATTAAAAGAGACAAAGAAGGGCATTACATAATGGTAAAAGGATTAATGCAACAAGAAGAGCTAACAATCCTAAATAGATACACACCCAATACAGGAGCAACCAGATATATAAAGCAAGCTCTTAACAACCTACAAAGAGACTTAGACTCTCACACAGTAGTAGTAGGAGACTTTAACACTCTACTGTCAATATTAGGCAGATCAATGAGATGGAAACTTAACAAGGATATCCAGGACTTGAACTCAGATATGGACCAAGCAAACCTAATAGACATATAAAGAACTCTCCACCCCAAATCCACAGAATATACATTCTTCTCAGCACCACATCGCACCTACTATGTAATTGACCACGTACTTGGAAGTAAATCACTCCTCAGCAAATGCAAAAGAACGGAAATCATAACAGTCTCTCAGTCCACAGAGCAATCAAATTAGAACTCAGGATTAAGAAACTAACTCAGAACTGCACAACTACAAGGAAACTGAACAACTGGCTCTTGAATGTTGACTGGATAAACAATGAAATGAAGGCAGAAATAAAGATGTTCTTCAAAACCAAAGAGAATGAATACGCAACGTACAAGAATCTCTGGGACACATTTAAAGCATTGTCTAGAGGGAAATTTATAGCATAGACACCCACATGAGAAGGAAAGATCTAAAATCGATACCCTATCATCAAAATTGAAAGAGCTAGAGGAGCAAGATCAAAAAAACTCAAGAGCTAGCAGAAGACAAGAAATAACTAAGATCAGAGCAGAACTGAAGGAGACAGAAACACCAAAACCCTTCCAAAAAATCAATAAATCCAGGAGCTGATTTTTTGAAAAGGCTAGTGTGTATATTTGTTAAAAACTTCTTGGCCTGTGTACTTGGTGGTTACTTCAATAACTGTTGCAGCTTTAAAAGCCCCATGGATTTTCCTGTTCCTATTCCTCTCTTCAATTTTCTTTCTTCTCTATTTTTTGTTTTTACTGGCATTATGTGGATGATACAGATGATGTAGATGGTGTGAAAGAGGTTGATTGATAGATCCATCTCTGTACTTTCAACTGAAGCTTCTTGTAAAGACTCGCGTCTTCTACATCACACCGTGAGTACTGAGTCTCCGGAGCTTGGCGAAGACAGCTCAAGTCACCCACTGCAGTCTTCTCATATGTCCTGCAGAGCTTACCCCTCTCTTCTATGTTAACCAACCGCCTTACAAAAGCTTTCTGTGATAATCGTACTTGTTAAAAATTTTAGTCTATTGATCTTTATCCCATTTTAATTCTTTCTTTTCTTCCCTCCCTTTCTTCCTCCTTCCTTCTTTCTTTCTTCTCATCATCATCTTCTTTATCCTCAGCCTTATTACCCTTTTTTTCTTTTCCTACATTCTCCATTACTGACACCTTGGAAAATTATTTGGAGTGAAAATGAATAAATCCAAATAACCAAATTTTAATTTTTGAACAAAAGTCATTCTATTCTAAAATCCTTGACCCTAGAATTTACTATATCTGTGCTTTTAATAAAGTTATACAAAGATAGTACTAATGGCCTTGTTTAGAAAAACTGTACTGAGCCAAAGATGTTGGACTTCTTACATTTGGACAACACAGTAGACAATTTTTATAAATCTCTATAAAATATATGGGATTCTCTCAGACTTCTTTCTTGTTATTATCTTCTTTTTCTTCACTTTCTGAAGTTTCCACCATACCATTTCTTCCTTGCTAGGGTTTTTACTCAACTATACAAATTGGACATTGCTTTCCTACTTATTTTGCAAATTCTACATATCAGATTATAAATTTTGTTTCGGGGTGGAGTACATGTATTATTTTTAGATTCGAGTGCATTTTCTCTCTTCAAGATGACCAAAATACAATCTGTTTAATGTGTTAGAGGTACAATGTGAAAGAAATAATGTGTTACAGCAAAGGATTACTGAATATGGAAAGGGAGAGATGGGTATCAGCTTAATCTACAATTTGGGCAAGTTATTAAAACTGACACATCAATGACTTGTACAATGGGGCTTAATATGTATTCTTATTGGCTATTATATAAAGCAGCTTTAGAAATTTTAAAACTGCATCAAATTTACAATGCTAACAACTCTAATAATTTTAGGGGAATATTATTTTTACTGAAAGAATGTATTTTCCACCTTGTGCTATACTGTCTAAAAAGATTCATTTGACAAACTTTCCTTTTGCTAGGAATATATTATTTAAATTTGAAGGCACTTCCTATAAGAGCGCCTGAGTAATTTAAATGAGTTACTTTCATATACTGTGACAGGTCTGTAAATTGTTGTATTGATCTGCAGGAGTTCTATGTATTCTACAAGCCATTAGATCAGACAATGCATAAATATAAATCTTGAGAGTATTTTAAAGAGAAACACAAAAAGCCTTTTTTATATGTTTACTTTTATACCCAGGATTGTTTGGTTGATTAATTAGGTCTTTAATATATGGACTTATTTTATATACTCCGCTTTTGAAATAGTATGTACCGTAGATTTTTTTCTTATGCAGATCAAATGTAGATAAAACAGTGGTGCAGGGGGAAGAGCAACAATATTTCAGCTGAATGATTTTCAATTAATCAGCCCAGGAGGAGGTGATATGAATTGGAAATTCATATGTTCAAAGAATATTTGATGAGTTTTGACAGGAGGCTCATTATCTACTAAATATTTTTAGCAACTAACTCAGCTATTATGAAAGCATATACTTATCATCTAAATCAAATAACATGGATCTTTTAATAACAAGTAGAGTCAATTTTTATAATACTTTAACACTTCATAATATTTTTCTATGTAATTTGTTATATAGGTGACAGTGTAACTTTGGGGTTGATAGGCATTATTGATATTAACTTCAAGTTCAATAGCATTATTGGTCCAGCAGTACTTTCACTTGACCCATGTCTTATTAAATATAATGGCATCTGCTACCACCCATCACTTACATTTTTAATTGCACTCTTGGCAGCAGGCCAAGTGAGCCCAAACATCTCCTAGAACCCAATGTATCAACCAAGCTGCAAAATAGCTTTCTATGTCACACATGGTAAGATGTATTTCAATCATCCTATAATTCCAAAAAGATACATGTCCTGAAGTCGGCATTATAAGGTCTGAATACATTTTACTCCTCAAATGAATAAAAGGCTTTGATGAATACCTAAAAGTGGCAAGAAATTGTTGGAAATGCTTTTTGATCCCTAAGTACTTGGTCTCCAACAGTGGACCTGTAAAGGATCTGTGGAAGATTCGTTTGCTTTTCATTGTGCTTTTGAAGAAACACATATACGTGTACACTTTCAGGTAATTTTATTGTTCCTAAATGGATTGACATACAAAGTCAATCAAAGACGAGTGAGGTAAAGTGTTTTCAGCTGAGGCCTCAACTTTCCTGCCTCATAGATAGGAGAACAGAAGCTTGGCTTGGCTTAGCAGATGTGTGTTCCATAAAATACTGTCTCACACTCTACCATCTGAGGACGTCAGCTACACAGAAAAAAGCAGCGAGTATTTGGCTTTTTATGAAATCACTTTATAGAGCTGTGATTCTTACTCCTCATCAACAATGTGCCTGATTCTTTCACTCTTAATTCTATCAACTGATACAACCTGTTTCAAGTCCAAGTCAACACTTACGTTATGATACTCAAATGCCATGAATCTAAGTTTTACTTACTTCTATCCACACTCTAGTAACTGTCTTATGGAGTCTCATTCACTCTATGGCGTGTCAAACCAAAGGAATTAATAGTCTTACGTTACCTGGTTATTCACATCGATTCAAGTAAGAATTTAACTATATGGTGAGATAAAAAATGTTGTAAAATGATAACTGGAAAGGTCCAAAAGCACTGCATCTAGACTGACTTCTAAAGTAAAAATGACAAAAAGAGGCTTTGGAGCCAAGAGTCCAAGTTTGGCTCCAGCTCCACCATTTCTTAATAACATGTCCTTGGATAAATAACAATCATTTTAACCTTCAGCTTCTTTATCTAAGAAAACTGAGTGGGGTGGGACAGTTGGACAAATAGATAATGACAGTTATCAAGCATTATTATAACAGATAGAGTATTTTCACAACCCTAGAAATCTTCTGTGTTCCTCTGATTTGTCCAAACCCATGGAGTATGCAATACTGTGAATGAACCCTAATATAGACTGTCAACTTCAACCATAATGATGTGTCAGTGTGGGATCATCAGTAATAACAAAGGTAACCATCTGGGGGGGTGTTGACAATGGGAGGGGCTGTGCGTGTTGGGGGCAAGCAACATATTGGAAATCTCTGTACCTTCCTCTCAATTTTGCCGTGAACTTGAAACCTCTCTAAAAAATAAAGTCTTTTTTTTAAAGGGTGGGATATAATATTATTTAAAAGGGTTGTTATGATCATCTATTTAATGCATTTTCTTTTTTTTATTGCATTTTAGGTTTTGGGATACATGTGAAGAACATGCAAGATTGTTGCATAGGTACACACACGGCAGTGTGATTTGCTGCCTTCCTCCCCTTCACTTATATCTGGCATTTCTCCCCATGCTATCTCTCCCCAACTCCCCACCCCCACTGTCTCTCCCCTAGATCCCCCCGACAGACCCCAGTGTGTGATGCTCCCCTCCCTGTGTCCATGTGTTTTCACTGTCCAACACCCACCTATGAGTGAGAACATCCAATGTTTGATTTTCTGTTCTTGTGTCAGTTTGCTGAGAATGATGGTTTCCAGGTTCATCTATATCCCTACAAAGGACATGAACTCATCGTTTTTGATGGCTGCATAATATTCCATGGTGTATATGTGCCACATTTTCCCTGTCCAGTCTATCATCAATGGGCATTTGGGTTGGTTCCAGGTCTTTGTTATTGTAAACAGTGCTACAGTGAACATTCGTGTGCACGTGTTGTTATAGTACAATGATTTATAATCCTTTGGATATATACCCAGTAATGCATTTTCATACTGTCCAACACTTATCAAATGTTCCATAAACATGTGCTTTCATTTTACAATGTACTTTTTCAAAACCTTAAGCAAAATCTCTGTTCCAGCTGATAGGACATGTGTATGGAAACAATCACACAGTGTAGCTACATAGTCCTAAAACATCAGTAATCAGGGAATACATTACAATAAATAACTGCATCCTACATGAAAGGTTTTTACATATAAGATGAACTGTTCATCAGCGTTTTGACACGCAAAAAAACATATTCCTCTCAAAGAATGTATCTGACCATGTACTTAGTGATGAATACTTCTAGAAAGGTGGGAACTTGTAAAAATATCTTCAATCTTCATAATTGCCTTTTGATACTTGAACCTTTGGTAGATTGTAAACTAAATGGAAAATAATAGACCATACATTTTTAAATATTAAAAAGGACATACATATGTAGTTATTATTGACTTGCCAATTGAAAAACTGGGTATCGGAGACATCAGCTTAAAAAAAACAAAAACACCTTTTCTGTAAATCACAGAAAAGTACTTCCTCTATTTATATATAACTTCCATGACCACATGGCTACATTGATTTGTAATGTCATGGAATCATTAGTATAATCCTGAAAGCTGGCACTAGCTCTAGTGCGCCCCCTGAAATCTACATAATTAGAGCATAATGGTGCTTATTATATATGACATATGCAATGCTATATGTAACTTTTTAACCGTACTACACTGGAAATACGTATTTCAAGGCAATTTCGGCCTACTTTAGGCTATTGTGAAATAAATACCAGACACAGCTTGTGCCACAAGACCCTGAAGGTGTTAGTAGGAGACAATTTGCATTTTCCAGGCCGTCCTTTTCTCTCTTTGCCACTCAAACGGTTTATTTATTTTTCATACTCTGAGAACTGATAGTAACTTTTTCTTGAGATCCCTGAAGAGATCAATTTAAAAATACAAACTCAGTGAATTAAGCTGGCAGCAGGTATGTTCAAAGAGAATTCTCTGGCACTCAAAGCTGATAATGAACCACTAAACCTATTCCTTGGACTCACTTTGACTGCACTTTGAAGACGACTGAAACCTAAACTTCCAGAATTTTGATAGGGAGGATAGGTTAATATTTACACACAAGCAATTAGCTAAAAGAAATTTTAAAATACTTTATGGTAATGGTTTCAGCAATATTATATATTTACAAAAATTAAGATATTTTAATAGACGGAAGAAAATATTTATTATTCTCAAATATCTGTTATTCTCCAAAGAAAATCTTTGTTATTCTCAAATGTTGCTTAGAGATTCTATTTTACTTCTATGTTCATATCCTGAATTAGATTGTTCTTCATGGTTTTAAGTATTTGAACTGAATTTGTGCTACCTTTCCCTACCAGTAAAAAAAATAATAATAAAAATAAAAAGACTTCTGTTTTATCATAAAATTTTCAATCAGTTGTAAGAGTTAAGAAGTTTAAAGTTATACAAACATAAGCCTATAAAATATTGTCCACAAATCCTCATTTCTAGAGAAGATTAAGGGACTGAAATGATAAGGCAAGGTTTTAGTCTTGATGACCCCAAAATTCATGTTGAAGCTCTGACCCCCCAATGTGATTGTATTTAGAGATAGAGCCCATGAGGAAGTAATAAGTGATGTCATGAAGTTGGGGCCTTCATGTGGTATAACTTATATCCTTATAAGAGGAAGAAACACTCTTCCTGAGCACACATACAGGAAAGGTCATGTAAGGACACAATGAAAAGGTAGCTGGTGGCAAGTTAGCAAGAGAGCCCTCACCAGAAACCAATCTGACAGCACCTGGATCTTAGACTTCGAGTCTTCAGATTTAGAAAATAAATTTCAGTTGTTTCTGCCACTTAGTCTGTGGTATTTTGTCATGGCAGCCCTATCTGACTACTTTAGACAACTGAGTCTTTCAATTATTATTCTTTTTGAGAAATTTTATATTTTTCTTCTATTGGCTATATTTGTATATACATAATTTAATACATTAACTCTCTTTTCATTTATTTATCTTTTTCAATCTTGTTTATCAGGTTTTTGCAATATCTCTCCATGCTCACCTGACACTCATACGACACTTATTTCTGTTATCCCTTCTCCGTTGATTTTTTAGTTGTTATTCTTTACAATAATATATAACATTTTTACATTAGTATTCCATACTTCCTGTTTTACCCTTAATACGTTCTAATATCGTTTACAATAAATTCTTTTGCTGAAGTTTCACTGGGTTGGAGGCTTTAGTTCAGGTGTCCCCAACCTCCAGGTCATGAGCTGGTATTGGTGCATGGCCCATTAGGAAGCAGGCCGAGCAGCAGGAGGTGAGTGGAGTATTCCAGTCTGAGCACCACCTCTTGTCATACCAGCAGCAACACGAGATGCTTACAGAACCACACACCATGTTGTGAACAGTTCATGCGACAGATCTAGTTTGTGCACCCTTTACGAGACTCTAACTAATGCCAGATAATCCGAGGTGGAACAGTTTCATCCTAAAACCATGCCCCACCCCATCTGAAACCAGTCCCTGTGCCCAAAAGGTTGGGGACCGCTGCTATAGTTGACTTGTCAATGAGGGCTGATGAATTACAGCTATATATTATTGAATTGTATCATGGAAAGAATGCAACTGTCCAGTTGTCAGTGCATTTAAGGAATGCAAAATATCAAAGCCAATTTAAGATTAGGTATGCCTGGACGATGAATCATAATGCGTTAGGTGAAAGCTACTTCAACATTGCATATCTCATATCTGGATTAGTTCTGGTGAAGTGTTATTAGCTATCAACAACAGGCAGAGAAGAATGGATGAATTGGTAACCAAGAGACTTAACAATATTCACAATGTTACATTAAGAGAGCCTATTAAAACAGTGCTTTTTAATTCTTAAAATGCAAAGAAATCACATGGAGATATTGTTAAAATGCAGATGGCAATTAAGCAAGATTCTAGTTGATCACGATAGTTGTAGTGTCTAAATCCAGCTTTGAAAGGCAAGGGCTTAGGTGTCATTCTAAGCATAATGACTCCTATAAGGTTAAGAGTTATATAGTTCTCCAAAAGATGCTTTCCCAGTTAATGCGTATACTTAAAAGCATACTTGCAAACTAAAAATATATATAAATGCAAGTATTTCTGGTATCTGAGGAACCTGAGCTTCCAGAGACCATGACAGAAAATGTGCAGTATATTTTAACACGTTTTGCAATATCTGATGATGTGCTCTGTCATTTCTAGATAGGTGTAAAATATTATAACCAAATAAGCTCTCCAAAGTCCTGTAGAATAATTTCTAAGTTAATTTTCTGAGTGACATTCTATTTCCTAAATGATACTATCTGCTCTAAAGTTCTCTTAAGAAGGGGTTATATCATTTTCTCCCACACCAAATTTTCTATAAGTGTTGAAGGTGAAGCTGATGTTCTCTTTGATAATCACCAGTTCTTCAAGAATATTGTTATTCCCTTTGCCTTGTAAAAGTAACTCTTTTAAGAGAAGATGACTTCATAGCACCTTGGCTACTTTTACTGACCACAGTTATCTATAGTCGGCTTCTATTACGAGTAAATCTTATCCTTGGCTCAAGATGCAAATGTGTGTGAGTGTGCATGTATGCATGTGCATGCATGTGTGTCTACATGTGGCATGCTTCCTTCCTCATTGCATTGAACTGCTCAGACTTCCAGTTTCTTGATCTTCTCTTACCTAATGATTCCTTTACTTATCCCAGCAACCTACGTTAGTATCATATCCTAAGCCTTATGGCTGCTGCTAACTACAGCTAACCCCAGACCTTATTTCAATCACTGCCCTCCCTGACTCCTATCTTCCATCTTCCTAGCCCACCTCTTTTAATACTGTCATCTCAGCAAATTTTCCCCATCAGGATATCCAGACACTTGATCTTATAATTTTCTCACTGTCCATTATCCATTATGAAATCAAGTTCTCATTTCTTTATTATACAGGTTAGGTTTTCTGATCAATCATTATTTAATCAGTATCCTGCATTAAATCCTCAGCTCTATTGCCACCCTTTTTTAAAATATCTCACTTGCCTGGAAAAACTCCAACTCTGGTTTAAATCCAACTGTCCATCAGCTATACACCTGCAAGCACCTGAACATGGCTGAAGAAAAGAATTCATTATAGGAAGGAACTTCTCTTGAAATCTATTACTCCAAATCCAAATAATGGTCCAGAACTCCCTTGTATCTGTGTTTTTATAGTTGAGTAGCTTCTCACTCTTCCTTGATGACTATTTCAAAATTTCTCGCTTCTCCAACTCTGACGTTCCTCTCCTTTTCTCTTTTTAAGGCTGAATGGTTTGGCTTCTCATTCGGTGAGATATTTAAAGCAATCTCAAATAAAATTGTTTTCTTTTTTACTGATATATAGTAACAACCCCTCTACAACTGTAGCCATACATTGTCTTCACTTCTACTGCAGTGAGGACTTTGTACTTGCTTCTACCTAACCCTAACCTAACCCTAACCCTAACCCTTTCATCTTTGTGCACTTCCTTGCATCACCTCATACATCCTCGAGTTTGCCCACTAAACTTGCCTGGATTCAAATGTGCCATTTGAAAAATAATAATGTGCCTTTTAAACATCCAAGATAATTTCTACCTTCTTGTCCTCTCTTTGGAATTCCAGGTTCTTATATTCAAAACAAACTGATATTAGTAGTAGATGCTTAAGAGATACCTCCACACAACACTTACTCTTGATTTTTCTCCACCAAACCACTTCCTTCCCATTATGCCAGCATCAGTGAATGACATTACTACTCATTTGTTGCTCAGATAGAACACTGAGGAGTTATACACGAGTTAGCTCTGCATTTCACATTGTGTATGCTGATACTTAGTAAATCTCTTTGCTCTTCCTTCAGTGCATTTTCTTCTTGCCACCACCAATGCTACCATCTAAGTTTACTTGTCTCTTACCCGTACCATGGCAGTGACTTCTTGTCTCTTCAGTCTTTGTTTTGAGCCTATCCCTATAAAAAGCCTGGCTCATTTTTTCAAAATATAAAAGTATATTTTTCCTTAGAAAATAAAGTATAAAGAACTAAATATAAATGGTCATATTAGTGCTGCAGAACCCACCAGTGACTTTGTATAATATATAGCACCAAATCCAAGGCCATGATGGTGACTTAAAGGTGATTTGGTGGTTGTCAGGAGGGAGCAGTCCTGACACTTCGTAATGTGTTTAGAGACATGTAGGGACATCTGTTTGCGGTGTGAGGTCCTCTGCTAGCATTTAGTGAGCAGAATCGGAGATAATAAATATGCCGTGATGTGTAGGGTGTGGTGTCCCAAAATGGAAGCAGCCTCTCCCCACTGCCAACTGCGTCCCGAAGTGTGGCCTTGGCTTCCCAGTGGCCCTCGATTGTCCTGATTTATTGTACTCTAGTTACAGTGACATTGGTATTCATGTAGCATGACAAACTAATTTCCATTTAAGATCGTTTATACTTGTTACTCACTGAATGCGGAAAAACATGGCAAATTTGCCCAGCTTGAACTTTGTGTTTTCTCATATTCTGCTCAAATTCATCTCTTTAGATAGGACTTGCTTTGCCACACATGTTTAAAAATAATCATCAGCATTACTCTCAATTTCCTTACCTTATTTTTATTAAACAATTATTCCCATGTAACATTTTATATATTTATTTTTAAATGTATTTGTTGCATGACTTTCCTATTAGTATTGAAATGATAGAAACAAATTTGTATGTCTTGTCATTTTTAATCAAAAAATAACAGCAATGACTAGAATAGAAACTTGATACACATTTGTTGAATAAATTAAAATAATCTGCAAAGAAGAGTTGTTAAATAAAAATATTTATATGAATATTGGGAATGTGAAGAGTGGTTATCTGGGCATTTAAAATTCTGACTCTCGATCTAATAAGTAGGCTCCCATGAATAAGTTCTACTGAGTACAAGAGATGGGTAATGGCTGGTTGACAGAGCGGTCAGAACACATACATTTATTAAATTTGCTGTCTCACAGGGGTGTGGTTTTTGGTACCCCAAAACAACTACATTGGTAATATCCAAGATCACTGACCACACATCACCATAACAAATATAAGAAGGAAATTTAAAATATTACAATAATTATCAAAATGTGACACAGAGACATAAAGTGAATTGGAAAAATGGCACCAAGAGACTTGGCACAGGGCTGCCACAGCCCTTCCATTAGAGAAAAACACAAATCTTCAAAGCACAATAAAGCAAGGTATGCCTGTTTTGGGGTAACAGTGCTGCAGACATCCTCAGGTGGGCTGCGGACAAAGGGATGTTCTGCCTACATATGTCCCAAAAAGGGAGTCAGAGTATGGAGTTTATATGAAAGTTTAAATAATTTGGCTCGAGGTAGTTTCTTTTGGTGTTTTGGGCAATAACCTGCATACTCTTCTCAGTGCCTGGGAGTGTTTAAGGCTTTGGCTTGGCTCAAGCCAGTGAGAAAAATCATGCAGCTGAGTGGGCTTACAAAGCCGTTAACACGCTCCTTGTTTCTTGACCAGGACGTAGAAAGAAAGCAGGGGAAGCTGGGGACCACGTGGTATGTGTGTCTGTACATGTGTTTAGATGTTTGCGCACTGCTTTAATTACAAGGTATTCAGTAGATCCAAGGCAGGTACTAGCACTGTTTCTCCCGCCCACCTTACAGACTAATTTAGTAAACCCAAATATCAATGTAAAGCAAAGACTAATAAAATGCAAGTAGTGTTCCAAGGTTATTTAAAATATATGCACATCTTATCCATTAAATATGACTGAGGCCAATAAATTCCTGAGAGATAGAGTGAGTGAGAGAGAGAGAGAGAGAGAGAGAGAGGGAGGGAGGGAGGGAGGAGAACAAACCTTGCACACATGTTTTTTTTTCTGGCAAACATAAAATTATTTCAAAGAAATCTAATATTCAGGAGACTCAAACAAGAGAATCAAGCATTCATCTTTTATCAATGATCTTTTATTAAAAATGATCTAAATTTTCACTATTATTTAATCTGTTGTTTTATATAAAATAACTGTTTTATATAAAACAAACAACTTTATTCATGGGAACCTACCTATTAGATTGAGAGTTAGAATTTTAAGTGCCCAGATAACCACTCTTCACATTCCCAATATTCATATAAATATTTTTATTTAACAACTCTACTCTGCAGATTATTTTAAAACAGTTATTTTATATAAAATAGCAGATTAAATAATAGTGAAAATTGAGACCACTTTTAAGAATCTAATTATTTGTGATCATAGTATGCAAAACAAACATGGCTTTATGACAAAACACTAGCTTTTCCTAACACATTGCCCAATGAAATCAGACAATTTCTGTAATGAAAAATAAAACACACCAAAGCCTCTAGTTGTGATATCAGGAGAATGCATCAGCTAGTTACCGACTGCTTTGACTGAAGATAAATTATGGTTTCTAGTGCATTATATTTGTATAATAAAGCAATGCATTTCATACTTTTAAGAGAAACATTTCCAAATGTCAGCTAAAGTACTGTGAATGAATTTTCTTTTCTAAACTTCTGAATGTCTGTCTTAAAACCAGATTTTCTATTAACAGTAATGTATGGCTTACCCTGCCTAATTAGCTTAGAATTTGATTTTCTCCATTGAAATGACAAGAACCAAACTATTAATTATAGGCTTAGACCCAAACTGATAGGAACATCAATAATTTTACTATAATTTTCTCAGTAAATTTCAAATAATAAAACTTTATGCATGCATTATGGAGGTGGAACAAGTTTTATGTCCATTAATGTGGAGACAATACATTGATTGCTTGCTGTGACATTATGAAAATGAACAGATGAGACAGCTCCAAGGGAAAAATGTTCAACTAAAGGGGGCATTCCACTGCATGAATTCATCCTTTCCAAAATTAGGATATATAATATTGAGCCAAGTTATACATATTTAAATAATATATTTTGACTTGAAAACCCCAATATACACAAATATTGAAAACTCAGCAATAGTTTCACATCTCCTCTATCCATTTTATTAACTGTAGATTATAGCAAGTAAGAGTTACATTCATTTGTTCAAAAATATTCATTATGAGACTGTCACTCTTCTTTGATTGAGGAAAGGGAAATCTGCTAAAAGCCTATCATTGATTACGTGAGAGAAAGAATGTAGTTCACAAGTGTTGGGTTTTGCTTATTAGATTAAAAAAATGTGCTAGTTATATGTAATATTTGGAGAGAAGGCAGAGTCCATATGTGTATATGAAAGGAAGCACACAGATTTGCTGGTGGTAGCTTTGGCATGTCCTTATAAGAGGGTTTCTACTTTCTTTATTGAGAAAAGTTATCATTTGATAGTATACTAATAAAGTAGTGCATGAAATTAGTGGTTTTACATTTAACACAAATCAAAAGTTACGTGTTTTTGCCCAGCAAACACATCTGCATTGATGCAGGAATGGAATAGGTGCAAAGTTTTTTCTAGCAAGATTTGGGATCTTTCCAGACAGATATGAAGAAAGGAGAACAGCAAGAGGGTTCATTGTAACTGTTAAGAGTATGATTAGAAAGATAGACCCTGGGATCAAATTTGAGCATGGTGGGATGAAGATGCGAGGTTGTGGGTAAGTATGAATAGGTGGTAAAAACCCAGGAGATATTTTTGGAAGGTTGCACGAAGAATTGTTGACGTGGTAGCTATAATGGGGGAGTGAGCTGGAGGGGTAGGAGTGGAACACTTGCTGCCGAGACTGTAGAAGAGCTGCAAGTAACAGCTGTAACATATTATTTAGTATGTTTTAAGATCGATTCAGTGGGTCATGACTAGCAATTTATAATACAGTAGACCAGAATACTGTAGAATAGAATAGAAAATTTAGTACATTGTAAATTTAAGTGTTTTTGTTTGTTTTTATAAAGACCTTTATTTGTAGTTCATATGTATGTATGTATTTGTTTGTTTGTTTGAGATGGAGACTCGCTCTGTCACCCAGGGTGGGATGCAGTGCCATGATCTCTGCTCATTGCAACCTCCACTTCCCAGGTCCAAGCGGTTGTCCTGCCTCAGCCTCTCCAGTAGCTGGGATTACAGGCATTCGCCACCACGCCCAGCTAATATTTTGATATTTTTAATAGAGAAAGGGTTTTACCATGTTGGTCAGGCTGGTCTCAAACTCCTGACCTCAAGTAATCCGCCCGCTTCAGCATCCCAAAGTGTTGGGATTACAGGCGTAAGCCACCATGCCCGGCCATTTTCTTACAGCAATTTTAGATATAGTAGCAACCTTAAGAGGAAGGTACAGAGGTTTCCCATATACCCTCTGCCCTACACATGTAAAGCTTCCCCCATTACCAACAATTTCCACTGGAGGACTACATTTGTTACAACTGATCAACCTACATTGATGCATCATAATCACTCAAAGCAAACAGTTGACATTAGGGTTCACTCTTGTTGTTGTGCATTCTGTAGTTTCAGACAAGTGTGTACTGAAATGTATCCTACATTAAAGCATCATAGAGAATACCTTCACAGCTTTAAAAATCTTTGTGTTCTCCCTATTTATTCCTCCCTTCATCCCAAACCCTAGCAATTACTTACCTTTTTACTGTCTTCACAGCTTTGTCATTTTCAGTATGTGATATATTTGAAATCATAAAGCACCTAGCCTTTTCGGATTGCCTTCTTTTACTTAGTAATATGCATTTATTATATCTCCATTGTTTTTTTCATTGCTTGATAAGCTCGTTTCTTTTTAGTACTGAATAATCTTTTTTTCTCTGGATGTACCAGTTTATTTTTCCATTCACCTATTAAAAAATCTTGGTTGCTTCCAAGTTGTGGTATTGTTTTAATTTGCAGTCCCTTTTGACATATGATATAGAACATCTCTTCATATGTTAATGAGACATCTGTGTATTTTTTTTAAATGTTTTTGTTTTCTTACTGTTGAGAGTGTTTTTAATGAACCTTCTTTCATATATATGTGCCTATGTAATTATGTATGTATGTATATCCTGATCATGATGTTGTATAAACAAGAAATCTAATAACAATATTGAAACCCACGTCTAGGTGTATCAATGAAGTGGCTAAGGCAGGTTGGAAGGAACTAAGGAAAACTAGAGAACTAGAAAAATGTTCAACCTATCAAGTCTTCCCTTTTATTTATGGTCAATAAGACTAAGCAAATTATTTTCTAATATCTACAATAATTCCTTCTTTGATACGTGACTTATTTAGAACTCTACGGTAAATTTAATTATTTTTATTATTTGTCATTAAATAGTGGTGTAAGAATATATTATTTGGCATAAAAATTTGATATTTAAAAAGAAGATTTTTGCTTTGTGTACTCTGTACACAAATAAGTATATAATCAAATTTTTGAATTCAGAATTCTGTATATAGCTATCAGTATTTTTTCCAAATTACCCATGAATGACTGAGAAATTATGTTGAAATTTCTTGCTATCCTGATAGTTTACACATTTTCTCTTGAGTTTAATCAAGTTTTGCTCTATTGGGTGCATACAACTACTTTATTAGATACATACCAGGAAGAATTACAAATTTTTCCTGGTGAATTTTATCATAATTTAGTAATCCTATTTATAACACTACTTTCCTATTTTATAGTTTATACAGATAATTAATATAATTTACCTCATGAGCTATACAATTTGGATTGTATTTGCTTAATGCATCTTTTTACACCTTAGAAATTTTCTTTGTTTCAATAATTTATGTGCTCTCTTATAAGTATGATATTATTGAAAGCATAATTACTTTAAAAAAATTCTGAACATCTTTGATATTGGCCTTTGTCTGCACAGGAACCTCACTTTAGTGTTTCTTTATTTCACATTGCTTCTGGCTAAGTTTCTCCTCAATTTGTTCTTTGCTGTTTGTTAGATTGCTGGGGGTGAGGGTGGTCCTTTCTGAGTTTTCAAAGGGAGAATTTTAATTATTTTTACTTAATTCTATGTTAATGCATTGTGATCTAAGGTTTTAGTATGATTTCAGTACAAGAGCATCAATGCTTTACAATATATTTTATCCAGAATCTACATGTTTTTCAATGTGAAGTCACTCTGAGTATTTACATCATAGTGCAAAATGTAGATATTGTCTCTTCCACTTTTTTTGGGTGATCCAGGAAAGTGTAATATCTCTTAGTTTTTTCATTTTTTAAATGAACCAAATGATAAAAGTAATACTTACCTTATAAGGTGCTGTAATTATTGAGCAAGTTGCTACATGCAAATTGCTTGCTTAAAAGCACTAACGATGTGTGACTGTCCTCACTGAATCGGAACTCTAAGAAAAAGATAATGTGGCCTGGTTTGTGGAATTGCAATAAGTTTTCTTTTGCTGTGGTTGTTTCTGTGTCAACTGACACTGCACTAATTTGCATAAATGTTGAAATTTAGAAAGGTATAGCTCTTCTTCAAGCTATGACCTAAAAATATCTGTTTGAAACATTTGAGAATCCACATGCCTTCCCTCTGTCTTCTCTCCTACTCCTTCAAGTATTATCCCGATTGTAAAAGCTGTTTTAACACACCACTTTAATTTTGTCCAATAGAGAACAGTTTTCAATTGGGTAACTAAAAGAGGCTACCCTGCTGTGCTAAAGGACTTTTCTGTTATTAACACGTTTTTACTGTTAAACACTTCCTAACATCCTGAATACCCGAGGGTTTTCAATTTAAGTTTTTCATGTCTATTTACACACTGACTCTAGCATGCATAAGCTCTTTGTCTTTATCCTTTTAATGATTTACTTGATATTTAACCTAAGGGAGAAGTTCTGTGATTTTATGGGAATGATAGAATTAAACTGCCTCACACTAAGTCCCTACAGGTATAAGAGATAAAAGATACACTTGGAGAATATATCTCAGGAGGATCCATTGATCCATTGTTAACATCCTATGGAAAATAACAGAGAGAACCAGGCTAATTGGAATTAAAATGCCCACTGTCACTGTGATAGATAAGTATCAAGACACATTCCCAGAATAAAATATGGATAAAATGAAAGAAGAATATTGATATAAGAAGTTGATGAAATTCTAAGCACCTGGGCAAATTAAATATAATATCTCATTTTTTATCATGAGCTTCTCTCTATAATTAAAATTTTTAACTGCTGATAAGCTTACAGACTAAAATGTTTTTCACAAGTTATTATTTTTAAATCAGGTATTAAGATATTCTGATTAATTAAATATTTGTTTATGTCAGGTAGTAAATATAAATACTCAGTGAGAATGCTCCTTTAACACTAGCATTATATGGCATGATGACTGACCATTTATGATGATTCAGAAGAAATTTCTGGATTTTTAAGGTTATTAAATAAACATTGAATATTACTTTACCATAGTCAAAAATCTACATTTCATTCAGGGCTTAAAACAATGGGAACATAATATTCAAATAAAATACTAAATGAAAAAATACAAAGTTCAAATGTTCTACTAAATAGAAAGAATTTAACAAATTCTTAAGTTTACAAGATGCATTTGGTTGAAATCTTCTCTAGTCTTAAAAATAAAGAAGCCTATTTTACATTTGTGCTTCATTTAAATTACAGTGGGGTAAAATGCTAATTTAGGTTATCAATCAAAAGTATCATCCAGTACATGGAAATTCTCTTTAGAGTAGTTTTCATTTTTAAATATGAAAAATGTTCATATGCTTACTGCACATACTAGCACATTTAAGCAAAAATTACAATGAATTTTGCAGCATTTATATTATGTGTTAAACTCTGGCAGAGTAGAAGAGCTTTCTGAAATAAAATAATCTGAATTAACGTAATTTTAAGTGTCATTTCAATGCATACTTTTGGTTTTAGTAATAATAAGCATGTAGAATATTATGTTTATTTTACCTATGTGGATTTGCTCTTTAAATATTTAACTTGGGCTATTCTAATTTTGTGTTCTCATACATCTCTGGATATCAGTTTCTTTTATGAACAGTGGGTCTAAATTGTGTGGTTTTACTATTTTTTTCTAGATCATAGAATGTGTAAACTTGTTAAGAATTAATGCTCAAAGGATGCAGCCTTTGTAAATATAATTAATCATTTTTAATGTTTTATAATTTTTAAGAGACAATGCTTCCTGGTATTTTCATATTTCTGCATAGTTAAGAGCTTATTCAGCAAAATAAATGGTCAGATGTTTAAAGAGGAAACATTTTGGAAGAAATAAATAGTAAATTCCTCTAGAATATATATAAAACATTATCTCTCCTACTCTTATTTACCGAACTGGTAATAAGAACCCAGAGACCTTCCCATCTTTTCTCGAGATGATTTGTTTATATTTGATGGCCAAGGCCTCTTTCTTTCTAGAAGGAAGGAGAAGCAGATGTGACCGCTTCTCCAAATAAGCTTTGGATACAATAATTTGCGGTTCCTTTTCTGTGGATCAACTTCGATGCACATGCAGGGTAATATCAAGCTTTTATAACATCATGCCACTCAGAGAACTGGCACTACATTGCTCTGTAAGTAATAATCTGTTCTCTGATCCAGAAACCTTGTGTACTCTTTCAAGATAAATAAGTAAATATGGATATAAAAACCTAATACTGAATAACAATTACTTAATAATTCTTTTGGTGTCTTTCTTTGCTTAAAATCATGAATTTAAGAGTCAATTTTTATAGAGAATTCCTAAGTACTTTTATGTGTCGGATATTAAGTTGTTTCACATACATTATATTAAGTAATTTGTATTATAATTTTAGTGAAGCTGCTCTAAGATTTGATGTCATAATTTAAATAAAGCAGGAAAATTTATATTAATTTACAAGCTTGCAAATAAAGTTCAGAAATCGTAAGCATGTTTATCACAAAAATTGTATGTTTAAACTGTATAATTTATATGTCTGTACTCACAAAACCTAACAATGTCAAGGCTCATCAGTAGATTTGACAAAGCTCAGGAAACTGAGTAAACCTGAAGGTAGATCAACAGATTTACCAAAATTGAAATTCAAGAAAAAAAAAAATGAGTGTAATTGGCTAGGCAGAGTGGCTCATGCCGGTAATCCCAGCACTTTGAGAGCCCAAGGCGGGGGGATCACTTGAGTTAGGAGTTCAAGACCAGCCTGGCCATCATGGCAAAACCCCATCTCTACTAAAAATGCAAAAATTAGTTGGGCATGATGGCACATGCCTGTAATCCCAGTCACTTAAGACTGAGGCACGAGACTCACTTAAACCTGGGAGATGGAGGTTGCAGTGAGCCAAGATAGTACCACTGCACAGCCTTGATGACACAGTGAGAATCTGTCTCAAAAACAAACAAACAAAGAAAATATGAGTATAACTAAAGAACAGAACATTCAAGGGCTATGAGACAATAGTAAATTATATAATGTGTGTAATTAGAATCTCAGCACAAAAAAACTAAAAACACACAAAATGTGAAAAATTGACTCACACTTTGTCTGAAAACATTTACTTCTCCACTATTGAAGGATATTTTCTCTATATGTAAATTTCTCTATATGTAAGCTTCATAGCAGTAGGTCTGCTATGATTTGAGTATTTGTCCCCTCTAAAACTCATGTTGCAAATGAATCACCAATTTAATAGTATTGAGAGGTGGAGCATTTAAGTGGAGATTGGGTCATGAGGGCTCTGTTCTCATGAATGAGTTAATGAATTAATGGATGTATTTGTTAATGGATTAATGGGTTAATGAGAGTGGGTTAGTTATCAAGAGGCTAGGTCTGTTAGAAAAGTCAGGTTGGCTCTCTTGTGAGCCCCTTTGCCTTGTGATGCCACCTGCTGCCCAGGGACTCTGCAGAGATTCCTAGTTAGCAAGAAGGGTCTGCAGAGAGTCCTAGTTAGCAGGAAGGGTCTCACAAGATGCAGCTTCTAGACCTTGCACTTCCCAGCCTCCAGAAGGGTAAGATATAAACTTATGTTCTTTATAAATTACTTAATCTGTGGTATTATTTTATAGCAACAGCAAATGGACTAAGACACCTACCCTAAAAAATGTATTGAATTTCTGTTGGCAAAATAATTTTTGTAACATCAGAAACCTGGATATACACAAAGAAATAAAGATCATTTGGAATGGAATAAGTTAATGTCTGAAGGTTACACACAATTTTGTTTATGTTTACATATGTGTATATACACATACATACGTTCATGTATATATACTCATATATGTCCCTCTATTTAAGTTTATATGTTATATATAAAATGGTGCTCTGAAAATAACTTTAAAAATAATTTTTTAAATTACATAAAGGTAACTAACTTTAAGGCAATAATAGTAATGATGTATTGGTTGTTTCTCTCTCTACACACGCACACACACACACACACACACACACACACACACGCTCATACATATATATGATGTAATATAAAAACTTGTTTACTCAGTATGCATTCCAGTTTACTAAAGAAGACGTAATCACTTTTTCTTGTACCAGCTACTCATAATCTCCAGAAGATTGGGGGATGAAAGAAAGCAGAGGAATCAAGTAACATTCAAGTGCTTGCATGGGTACTGTTTCATTTCATTTAATGTAGATTATACTGTCTGCCCTATAGCATAAACTATTCCAGCACCAAGACATTTTAATCTTTCTCCAGGACACTCTAAATTCTTTGCTTGATTATATATAATTATGCACTAACGTAGATTCTCAGATACAATATTGAGGAAAATTTGGTTTTCTACATCTTGTCATGATCAGTTTTATAAAGAAAAGAATTATTTTAAAATAGTATAAAAGATAATGTTAAAAAAGGAAAATGACAAATTATTTGGATAATGCTATGCCAAACGTGTTTTAAATCAAAGTTATCTAGAAAGGCTTTTCTGATGAGATCATAAAATACCTTAAATATAACGTGTACTATGTACATGTAAGTATATAACCTAGGTGCAGAGTACTATCCATTTGCAGAAGCAACCCTAAGTAATATAGTTTCATATAAAATCATAGTAATAATTAGTCAATAATAGACAAAGCTCCATTTCTCTGGGTAATTATGTTCACTATCTTTATAAAATAAAACTCCAGAAAAATTATCCTTGTCAAAGTTTCTATTTTTTTCTCCACTCCAGTGACTTGCTAACAACTAACATTGTTATATTCTCCCATCTAATTTAATAAGGAACATTAATCATCCATTAGTTGGTTCTGTAGCTTAACTTTATTTGCTCTACTCCACAAATAAGACAGCTAGAGCTTGAAGTTGTTAGCATTGGAATTCTATTAGGATAGAGCATTTATCTTGTCCCTTCATATTAGTTCAGTTAATTGCATTTGATTTTTTATTATTTTATTTAATGAAATATATACACTGTTATATGTAGTGCCAGCCCTAAGCAAAATAATTAAGCAAATTAATGTGTCTTCACTTTTTCTCTTTTGATTGCTTTTCCTTATATTTAGGATGAATCCTACAGAAAAGTTATGAAACAAAATGATTGATTAGAATGTTGGCTTTTCAGGCGTCACTGCAAGTGAATGGCACGAGGGTTTGGAACAGCTGAACCTTTTACAAGGTTGTTGTCTAATGAGTTTGTACACTGAGTGGTCACAATATATAATAAATGAAATAAACGAAACAGGGTAACCTAAATAACATGGTTATAGATAAAACTGGATGTACAAAGTGAACACATGAGAAAGCAAAGGTAATGGAATTAATCAGTGGTTTCTATTATACATTAGCTAGGAGAGCATGTTACATGAGAATGAGTTACCCAAGAGGGACAATGTTATTGAAAATAAATAATAAATTATCCTCCTATGAATACATTTAAGTGCAGTTTTTTGTTTGTTTTGAGATGGAGTTTTGCTCTTGTTGCCCAGGGTGGAGTGCAATGGCATGATCTTGGCTCACTGCAACCTCCGCCTCCTGAGTTCAAGTGATTTTCCTGCCTCAGCCTCCCTAGCTGGGATTACAGCCATGCGCCACCACACCCAGTTAATTTTTTGTATTTTTAGTAGAGACAGGTTTCACTATGTTGGCTAAGCTGGTCTTGAACACCTGACCTCAGGTGATCCGCCTGCACCAGTCTCCCAAAGTACTGGGATTACAGGCATGAGCCACCACGCCCAGCTGTAAGTGAAGTTTTATGTTGTCATAAAAGAATAAACTTGCAGGAGCTAAAAACACTGCAAAAGTAGGAACTCTAAAAGGTAATCAATCATCAAGATGGTTTTTAACAGAGATTCTCTACAGACCCTATGTCTTAGTCAAATTGGGCTGTTGAAACAAAATTACCATAGACTGGGTAGCATAAACAACAAGTATTAATTTCTTAGAGTTCTGAAGGCTGAGCCATCCAAGAACATGGAGCCAGCAGGAACCCTGTCTGTTGAGGGCTCACTTCCTGGTTTGTAGACAGCCACTTACCTACTCACTGTATCTTCACATGGCTGAAAGAGAGAGAAATTATTTTTCATTTATGTGGACACTTACCCTATTTACAAGGGTTCTACCCTTGTGATCCCTTGGAGGAGGAGAGGCTAACTGCTTTTGGGTGTTTTCATCCTTTTCGCTCTGGTTTCTTCCCTTCTTTGTGGATTTATCTACCTGTGGTCTTTGTAGTTACTGACTTTTGGATGGGGTCTCTGAATGGATGTCCTTTTTGTTGATGATGAAATTATTTCTTTCTGTTTTTTTAGTTTTCCTTCTAACAGTCAGGCTCCTCTGCTTTAGGCCTGTTGGAGGTCCAATCCAGACCCTACTTGCCTGGGGATGCCCTGTCTCACCGTTACTATTCAATAGAGTATTGGAAGTTCTAGCCAGAGCAGTCAGGCAAGAGAAAAGGGTATTCAATTAGGAAATGAGGAAGCCAAATTGACTCTATTTGTAGATGTCATGATTGTATATTTAGAAGACTCCATCATCTCAGCCCAAAATCTCCTGAAACTGATAAGTAACTTCAGCAAAGTCTCAGGATACAAAATCAATGTGCAGAAATCACAAGCATTCCTATACACCAATAACAGACTTAAAGAGAGCCAAATCAAGAATGAACTGCCATTCACAATTGCTACAAAGAGAATAAAATACCTAGGAATACAACTAACAAGGAACGTAAAGGACCTCTTCAAGGAGAACTACAAACCACTGCTTAACGAAATAAGACAGGACACAAACAGATGGAGAAACATTCCATGCTTATGGTTAGGAAGAATCAGTATTGTGAAAATGGCCATACTGCCAAAAGTAATTTGTAGATTCAATGCTATCACTATCAAGCTACCTATGATCCTCTTAACAGGACTGGAAGTAACCACCTTAAACTTCATATGGAACCAAAAGAGAGCCCGCATAGCCAAGACAATTCTAAGCAAAAAGAACAAAGCTGGAGGCATCATGCTACCTGACTTCAAACTATACTACAAGGCTACAGTAATCAAAACAGCATGGTACTGGGACCAAAACAGAGATATGGACCAATGGAATAGAACAGAAGCCTCGGAGGCAACGCCACACATCTACAACCATCTGATCTTTGACAAATCTGACAAAAACAGGCAATGGGGAAAGGATTCCCTGTTTAGTAAATGATGTTGGGAAAACTGGCTAGCCATGTGCAGAAAGCAGAAACTGGACCCCTTCATGACACCTTACACAAAAATTAACTCCAGATGAATTAAAGACTTAAATGTAAGACCTAACACCATAAAAACCCTAGAAGAAAATCTAGGAAAAACCATTCAGGACATAGGTGTAGGCAAGGACTTCATGACTAAAACACCAAAAGCATTGGCAACAAAAGCCAAAATAGACAAATGGGATCTAATTAAACTGCTGAGCTTCTGTACAGGAGAAGAAACAATCAGAGTGAACTGGCAACCAAGAGGCTAGGAACAAATTTTTGTAATCTACCCATCTGACAAAGAGCTAATATCCAGAATCTAAAAAGAACTAAAACAGATTTACAAAAAAAAAA
>NW_016107562.1:2513308-2553346 GCF_001604975.1 Cebus imitator
GTGTCCTTTGTAGGGACATGGATGAACCTGGAAACCATCATTCTCAGCAAACTGACACAAGAACAGAAAATCAAACACTGCATGTTCTCACTCATAGGGGTGTGTTGAACAATGGGAACACATGGACAGAGGGAGGGGAGCATCACACACTGGAGTCTGTTGGGGGTGGTCTAGGGGACGGACAGCAGGGGGTAGGGAGGTGGGGAGGGACAACATGGGGAGAAATGTCAGATATTGGTGATGGGGTTGGAGGGAGCAAACCACATTGCCATGTATGTACCTATGCAACAATCCTGCATGTTCTTCACATGTACCCCAGAACCTAAAGTGCAATAAAATATATATATATTTTTTTAAAAAAAGGAAATACAAAAAATTTCTAGTATAATCAAAAATTCTATTTATATTCAAATGTCCGCAATTTTCTTCAAAATGTATTTTCTACCAGCATTTTTTAAACAGAATTTAATTAGATTTAACACATATATGTTGTTTATGGCTTTAGTATGTTCTAGTTTGAAATAATGTCTCAACGTTGAATTTTTATATGGTTCTCTCCTACTAGTGAGTATGGTCAAAAAATATTCAACTCATTCTATAGGAAAAAATTTTGTGATGGTCTCTTAATTAGAAGTTATGACCACAGAAAGATGCCATGAGTATTCAGGGAAGCCCTTTGCTCAGGGAAAGGGATATGCTACAGAGAACCACTTATGCATTTCGGGCAGCAATGGAGTAAGTGTTCTTACCCCTAATTTCCTCAGTGAAAAATCACTTTTCTCTCCAACTAGATATTTCCTTACATCATTAAAACAAATGAATATCTCTGTAATCTCTCCACTACCAAAGACATGTCTTCAAATGGCCTTAGATATTTTCACATTTCCACTAATAGCCCATTTTATTTCAATTCCATTTTCAACCATACAATGTTGAATAGAAAAAGAAAGAAAACAACTTCAGAAATTATGCTCAGGGTACCAACATATCCAAAGTATTCTATTTTAAAGTAAATAAATCCACTTGTATATAAATCCCATTTCTGAAATCATGTTTTATAAATGCTGGCTATTCTAGTATTTAACATTTACTGACAAAATAAGTTAATGAATGTTAATGCTTTATAAATCAAGTATTAATGCTCAATTATTGAAAAACAAAAACAACACTGAACTGTATGTTTAATCTGGTTCCTAGAAATTATTTTAAAGGATACTAAATAACAAAATAATTATTTTTATAGTGGTCCAGAAAAAAATTACAGAAGAGTGTTCACACTATTTATTTTCCTCCTAGTTTACTACTAACTCACTCTTTTTTTCCAATTCATGTTACATTGTAAGTATTGGATTTATACCCTGTCTCAAATTTAATGTGTTCAAGTAAGGGTGCTGTGATTTTTTCTACAATTCTGTTTGACTTGTTTTGCTTTATAAAATTTTTCCTTATAACTTGTTTCTACTTAGTGATACACAGATTGGATTTTCCAATTTTACAATAAGGATGCCAAATGGGTATGTCTGCAATTCTCATAGTAATCGCTGGCCTTCAATTACTAGATGTATGTAATCATATTTGGGGCTAAAATCTTCTTCTACAGAGTGTTTTCCATAAACCAGATGCTGTCTAACAGTTCATCCAAGTGGATTTCTTAATCTCATAGGGAAATCACAAAATTGTCAAGCCTACAATTTGTTTCCTTTTTGACAACGTTACTTTCAAAAGTACAAGTAGCCAGACCTCTGTTGCTTTTCCTCAGGAAATGCAGTTCTGTGTGATGTGCAAAGGCAACAGGTAGGTCCCTTTTCACAGATTAAGAGCCCGATGGCAATACTTTTCTCTTACTGTTTGTGCCTCTTTATACTGATCATTGTTTCATTTGCTGTCTCACACTGATCAGTTTATAATTTCTAGTACTAACAGATTATATTCGTCATAAGAACAATTTTTATTCTTCATATTGCAAGAAAATGTAGTATTCAGTGTTATGTAATTTTATTTAGTAGATTTTGCAGATTCTCTTAGCTGACATTTGCTTTTCTGATTTAACATGCATACATGTACCTTTTTGTATGGATTAATGATAACTATTATTTGCATATATTATACTATTCATCTTAAACTTTTAATTACTTCTTTGATTTTAAATGTATGGTAGAATTTTTCAATTATTACTTTGTAATTTACTGAATTTTAGTGCTGTAAGATTGTGGGCTCAAAGTAAAGTAAATTAAAAGGATTATGGTTGTTAAGAAGGTAAATTTTAATTTGATTTTTAACTTTGTTCAGGGTTATTATACCTAGATATGGTAAGGCTCAATTCTTTTTATTATTGCTCCAAAAAGCTACCTTTTAAATATATCCCTGCCTGATCACACCCTCTCATCCTCATCAATAAATATGATTTATGCTGCTACGCTGTTTATGTCCTGTGGCCCCCCAGAGGAAGACAAGCAGCTATAGTAACAAACGTGCTCCACCATCCCAATCCAGTTTTCATCTGCTCGTGGCTGATATTCACCCCCACTGCAAAAGTAAGCCTGAGACAAACAATTCTAACATTTATCTTAAAATTGTCCCAAACACTGCATGTTCTTACTCATAAGTGGGTGTTGAACAATGAGAACACATGGACACAGGGAGGGGAACATCACACACTGGGGCCTGTTGGGAGGTGGCTAGGGGACACAGAGCAGGGGGTGGGCGGAATTGGAGAGGGATAGCAGGGGGTGGGGGGATTGGGGAGGGATACCATAAGGAGAAATATCTAATGTAGGTGAAGGGGGGATGGATGAGGCAAACCACCATGGCATGTGTACACCTATATAACAATCCTGCACAATCTGCACATGTACCCCAGAACTTAAAGCATAACAACAAAAAAATTGTCCCTGCATGAGTTTTTTCAGGATTTTCATGAAAGGTGAAATCTTCCCTCCATATCTTTCCACCAATCCTCTTCCTCACAGATGTCTTGTTATAAAAGTTATCACAAGTTTTTCCACTACAGTCAGCCAAATGTTTAAAATAACAACGAATTACTCTATTTCATCATATCCTAAGAGCAACAGATTTTTATAATAGACCACTGAAGGTAAAATGTGGTAATTAAAAGTTGCAGTGAATTTATATTCTTAATGCATGCCCCTGGGGAAAAGATGCACGCACGCGCGCACACACACACACACACACATGTTCCCTTTTTGCTTTTGGAAATTTTGATCATATTATCTACATAATTTTTTTCCTATTTATGCGTGTACCCCACCAATACTTCTATTAATGTCAAGTCTTCTGTTTATTAATTTATAATAATTCATAAGGATGGTAATCCTTACTCTGTAATATATGTTCCTAGTCGTATTTCCTAAATTCATTTATAAAATTTGACAGTATGGAGAAATGTGGGGTTCCTTTCATTTAATCAGTCTATTTCTCTGGAACTCTTTTGTTATTCATTGTAATTTTATATCTCATTTCTAAACAAGATATGTATTTATGTTCTGTTTTGCATAGCCTTAAAATTTTGCAACTTTGAAGATTTTATCTAACTGAAAATTATTTTAGTTTATGATGTAACTGTGAGAGTATCTAATTCTGTTCTCTCTGGTATTTAGGACAGTGGTGGGAGGATAAAGCAGGACATTTCTTGTGTATCGTGTAAGATTCCACTTATTAAAAAAGTGTGCAGGACCAGTTAACAAACAGCTTTTCAACACAAATCAAGCTATAATACATGTATTTGTGTACATTCATTTGTACATCTATTTATTTATTCAACAAATATTTATCAATTACTGTGGATAGAAATAAAGACTTGAATTAAATATAGCACTAACTGTCAATGTATACATAGCTTAGTTGGAGGGATGGATATGTGTATATTTAATAGCAATACAACCTGATATTAATCTCCTAATTATTCTGCACAATACCTAGGTCAAGGAGTATTAAAATACAAAATCTATAGCATACATTTCACAAAAATTCTGAGCATACCTTTTTTTTGACAATACAAATTACTTGTTTCTGTGAATAATATTTTTCATGTATTCAGAAATCTTAAATGACCTATAAATACAACTGCCAAAATATCAAATAAGCATGTTTAAAATATTTTTCAATTTCACCAGACATGCTGGCTTATGCCTATAATCGCAGAATTTTGGGAGGCCAAGGTAGATGGATTGCTAAAGGTCAAGAGTTTGAGACCAGCCTGGCTAACATGGTGAAATCTTGTCTCTACTAAAAATACAAAAATTGTCTGGGGGTGGCGGTTCATGCTTGTAGTCCCAGCTACTAGGAAGCCTGAGGCAGGAAAATTGCTTGAACAAAATGGAGATGGAGGTTGCAGTTAGCCAAGATTGTGCCACTGCACTCGAGCCTGGGCAACAGAGCAAGACTGTCTTAAGTTTTTTTTTTTTTACTATATGTAGAAATACTCTTCAGGTATAATCTGACATAAATATTACATGCACATGTTCTTAAATCTGTCTTTATAAGGACTGGCATGAACTCCATTTTTCAGAAACATAATCTCGTGTAGTTTTAGTTATACTTCTTCCCAGTCATTACCAGAAATCTTAATTTTACTTTATGCTGCTAAACATTTAGAACATTAAATAATTTTAGTTGTAAGAAACATTTAATCTTGAAAACCAAAACTTTCTTTAAGAAAAACTGACTTTGGCGGGTGGGTGCAGTGGCTCATGCCTGTAATTTCAGCACTTTGGGAAGCTGAGGCTGGCAGATCACCTGAGGTTGGGAGTTTGAGACCAACCTGACCAACATGGAGAAATCCTGTCTCTACTAAAAATCCAAAATCAGCCGGGTGTGGTGGCAGACACCTGTAATCCTAGCTGCTCAGGAGGCTGAGGCAGGAGAATCACTTGATCCCAGGAGGTGAAGGTTGCAGTAAGCCGAGATCACGCTGTTGTATTCCAGCCTGGGCAACAAGAGTGAAACTCCATCTCATAATAAATAAATAAACAAACAAACAAACAAAAGAAAAACCTGACTTTGGCATATATGTTTTTTGAAACAAAATAAAAGTAAAATGTCAACCAGGGTAACATAGGGAAACTCTGGCTTTACAAAAAAACAAAACAAAACAAAAGCAAAATTAGCTGGGTGCTGGTGGACCCAGCTACTTGGGAGGCTGAGGGGGGAGGATCACTGGAGACTTGCAAGTTAAGGCTGTTGCAGTGAGCCGTGATTGCACCACTGAACTCCTACCTGAGCAACAGAGTGAAATCTTGTTTTAAAAATAAATAAATATAAAATAAAAATATGAGGAAAACCTCACAGCAGTAGGAATGTACTGTGAATATACAACCAAGAGGAATGTCAGGAATAATTTTTGTTGGTAATATTTAACAAAATCTTCTATAATAATTTTTGTATTTTAGATAGTTTTGATCTTATTACAAACACAGTAGATAGAATGCTTTACTTTTGAGTTTGTGTATTTAGAAAGGGTTTGCCTTTCAAATATAAGTTGATGTTAGATTAAAAGTAAAAGTGGTGATGAGGGTCACTAACTCCTGTAATGGTTGGACACACTTCACATTTCAGCAGATTTTACAAAGTCATAGACTAGAATTGAGGAAAAGACACTATTTTTGTTATTAATGCTACCAATTCATGTTTTGGGGATGCAATCTCACTGAATCTTTCTATTTATCTAAAAACACTTTCTATTTATCTACTGTTGTGAAAATTAATTAAACTAAATCACCTCCCAAAACTTTATAAAGAGACATTTGATAACCCATTGCTATACTACTTAGAAAACTGAAAGTGTTGGCAGATATACTATGAAAGAAAGCAAAATATTAACTTGAGATAAGGTCAGAGTGAAGCAAAGAACCCCTGTCAGGAAAGTAGTTCCCAATTAAGAAAGCAAACTTTATTAGTAGCACAACATTCTCGCCATTCTCTGTCCTCTCGGTATTTACCACTGCAAAAGAACACAAGTCTTGTGACTTGACACCATAGAGGGGAGTATGACCTATTTTAGGATTTCACATAAATGGACTTTCCATTATGTTCTCCTCTAGGTCATGCAGTGGTTGATTAGTCTCATGGCTGTAACATATTCCCTGGTATGAATAACCACAATTTGTTTATCTGTTATACTGTTGGTGAGCATTTTAAAATTTTCCTTTGAGTGCTTATTTCATGTAGTGCTGCTTTGATCATTTTACTATATGTTTGGTAAACATAAAAGTATATTTTCTTTTGGAATTATATCTAGGAATGGAATTACCAGATCTTAGAATCTGTGCATGTTCAGCTTTAGTAGAGAATGGTTAACAGTTTTGTAAATGACTTTATCAAGTTGTCCTCACTAGCAGTGAATAAGGATTCTAGCTGCTCCTCATCCTCAGCAACATTTGACATTTTCGCGTGTCTTTCATCTTACTGCTTTACTCTCCTTCTAACTGATGTTTACCTGAAATGTTTTTTTTTATTTTCTTCCTTAGCTCTTTCATCTTAAATGTAAACAGGTACATTTTCCATTGAGTTAAATCCTAGATATGGTTCCTTGTAAAGTGACTCATATGATATATAATTAAAGAACAGCTGTTGACTGAATAAATAAATGTGCAATAATTACTTGTGTTTATAGATACAGAAAGATTGGAGGGTTAAACAGGACATCTGCCTTAAACTACATTGTCTATTGGCCTTCCTTTGTATGCTCTCTAATAGATGAGAAAACAATGTGCATATATGGCATCATGTTAACTAATACAACCTTAGTATTTCTCGCATATTATCCTGCCTCCTAACAGCTCTTTAAGTAAACTGGAAAGAAAATCGACATATTTGAATGAATCACTTGATGTAAAACTAATTTGTTCAGGTTAAAAAGATTAAGTATGCTTTAAATCCAGGGGAAAATATATAATAAAAATTTGGCTTATTTTAAAAGTATATTTGTATTCTAACAAAAGACAAATTTTCACATAAAGTTTATTATTAAGCTCATGTTCTTTTAAAGTACTTTTTTTTCCCATTTATTTATTTTATTGCATTTTAGGTTTTGGGGTACATGTGAAGAACATGCAAAATTGTTGCATAGGAACACACGTGGCAGTGTGATTTGCTGCCTTCCTCCCCATCACCTACATCTGGCATTTCTCCCCTTGCTATCTCTCCCCAACTTCCCCCCCCCACTGTCCCTCCCCTATTTCCCCCCAACTGGCCCCAGTGTGTAGTGCTCCCCTCCCTGTGTCCATGTGTTCTCATTGTTCAACACCCGCCTATGAGTGTAAAGTACATTTTTTTTTAAATGATCTTTTCCTGCTCTCTTCTATCTCTGCTCGACTGATAGCACAGAGTTACGAAGTTGTCGTCACCAAGCTGTATCTGTCAGGTCCTTGAGTTTGACAGTGATTACCCTGTTTTTACCTCTAGAAGATGTTATTCTAAAGTCTGGCAGCTAGAGTTACCAAGAATCTTGCTCAACTCAGTCTAGCTCTGTTGTCAAATCTTAGAATTATACATACTGAGAGACAATGCAGCTAGTTCTGTGTAAGACTCAAATGCTGGCATCAAGAAGACTCAGCCACTACAACTTTCATAATAAAATACACTATTTGGCCTAATTTACCCACTGAAGTTCAGGATTCTATGATCTAAGCACTTTCATCGGAATATATTTCCCTTGGTACATGAAAAATTAACTTGTTGCATCTCAGGTAAAAGAAAAAAATTTTGAATGTATAATAGGCTACAGCTAGATTTGCTACTTATGAAACCTTTCATTTTGACAATAATTTTAAATAATAAGGAAATAAAGTAAAGCCCTAGATTAACTCAAGCATAAATACAACTCACTCAATTTCTATTTCCAGTGCTACTTTTCTCTGCTTTGAGTAGTGCTGAAATATAATCACTTCAATGCAAATATTTAGACAAAACTTGAACCAGGTACATACATATGGAAACTAAAGAAGTTTCACTAATATAGTAGTAGAAAGTCCTTCCGGTTTACTAAAGGACTATATATTACAGAACAGAAATTGCCTACATTTTCTGATTACTTTAGGCCTCATTTCCAGGACAAAAAATATATGTGTGGATACTCAGCGACAAGGATAACGGGGGGATCCTCATAGTACCTAAGAGAGTCATATTTGTTCTTGCTTTTGGTGGTAGTAATCAGCCTCATCTCTGATTGGCTCCCTGTGTCTTTACAGTTCTGGAAACAAAGTCCCTATGTATTTATTCAGGGGGTTGTATGGTAGGAGAAAGAAAAACGGATATTTTCCTTTATTAAGTAGAAGTAAAATGTCTCTGACAATCTGACTGAGGCATTTTAAGTCACATTCGTTGCTGCATATATTTAGACAATCTGTAGAAGAAAAATACAGACGTTGACAGAAGTAAAGCAGAAGTTTAAGGAAGAGAGGGAGTCTTATGCTGTATTCTAGCTAAAAAATGGGTGTGACAGGAGTGTATGGGGTAATGGGAAAACATCAAGTTAGGGGAAGCAAAGAAGTTAGAGAAAAAAAGGAAAAGAGAAGAGAGGTAGAGAAGGAAAAGGAAAGGAAAGGAAGAGGAGGTATACAAAGGAGGAAGAATTTAATGGGAATTCAGAATGCTTCTGGAACTTCTCCCAAGCCTCTAATATTGCAATTATGTTCACACATCCAAAGCTTTGATTCCCCCTCTCTGATAAAAGCAAGGAAATATATTAAGCAAAGAACCATATGAAAGGCCAGGCCAGGACTTGATTTTATTCCTCCACATATTTTAATGACAATAATAACTTTTATGAGACACAGGAAAAGACAATACAACTAGAACTGCACCGTTAATTGCTTCGCGGGTTTGAAGTCCTGTTCCATTATTGCTGTTAACCTCAACAGCAAGAAGACTATGCTCCCACCAAGCTGATTTACCTCAATTAATACCATTAAATAAGAGTTTAATACTATCCAACAATATCAATGATTTTGATGTTGTCAAATCAAAGTTTCATTTTTTATATTATTTGGCCTGTGAGCAACATTGAGTAAAATTGGTCACTATCGTTATTTTGAAAGACTTGCTTCTGGTTTCCACTGCAGCTCACTTGCCCATTTTTCTGTCACTTCACTGAGTGCTCCTTCCTAGTTTCCTTTCCTGTAACTTCTCTCTCTTCAGACCATAGTGTCTCTAAACATTTGCTCAGTCCTAGTCTCTTCTTTATTTAAAGAGAGGAATTGCATGATTTTGACTGATTCTGGTATTTAAATACTGCGTATGCTTACAACTCTTAGATCTTTACCTGTAATAACAAAGGATGAGAAAATTTTACCCAAAACTCAAGACTTGTGTGTATCACTGCTCAGTCTCTAGTATTATATTATCTAACCAGGATGGAGTGTTGTTCAATTACATAGTTCTGCTAACTCAGAGTCATTACTCTGGGATATATCCAGCCCTACAAATGGAGGATATTGTAATATGTTTTTCTAATTAAGGCTTTAGCCAAAATAGTTAAGAAAAAAACAGCACGAGTCTTACTCTACATATTTTTAAATTTCCTACCTGATAGAATAACATAGAGGAGTGAATGAGACAACATAGCTCAAGATACGCAATCTTTTTTAGAATAACTAGACTCTGTTTCCTCTGAGACTTTGATGAACGATTTCACTATGGGATTTGCTGCCTCACCTCCTTCTTGGCATTAAGACACTTCCCATATTCTTTAAACATAAAAGGAAAAATAGCAGATTGCAGAAACAGTTTTCTTAGGTAATAAGAAATATCCACAACAACATTAATTAAAGAAAAAAAAATAAAAGAAACATTAAGCATAAAGAAGGGTAAGGACAACAGAATTCCAAACAGTCATGAATAATCATGTCTTTGAAGGATATTCAATAGTATTAAGCATTTCTTGTTGAAATATTACATTAGAAAAGCATACAAACACTGCACTAATTGTTTTCAGCAGCAGCACATATCCTAATATTGGAGCAATAGTGAAGAAATTATGACCCATATGTAAACATAATATTTGGGAAATATTTCATATAAGCTGTTGAATGTACATATGTATTTGGAGTTTTACCCATAAAAAGGTGAAATGTGTATAATATATGTAGAACACCAAGTACAAAGTCTAACACATAATAAATGCATTATATGCTTATTTTCATCCAGTACTTATATGCAAATTCATCCCATCTCTACTCTTCTCTTTTTCCAAGGCTATACATTAGCTATCATAAATACAGTATCTGATAGGGAAGAACATTCTTAATTATGTCATACTCAGGAGTGGAATATTATTTTGTAAATGATGGATTAGGCAGATTTTTCAAAAGAAAAAATATGTTATCAAAATAAAGTGGTCATGTGTGGTTTTACTATGTATCTCATTTACATTGCTTTAAATACAATTTTAATTCTCTCTCCAACTTTATTACAAATTTTACACAACAAATTAAGACAACTGACCTATTCTTTTTTATATTACATCCTTTACTGTTTTTATTTGAATACCAGTATTATGTATATGTGTTGTGCGTGTGTGTGTGTGTATGTGTGTGTGTGTGTGTGTGTATATATATATCAGTGACATGATGTAGTGTGTGTGTGTATATATACATGTATATATATGCATATATGTATACATACGCATATATGCGTGTATGTACATATATACGCATATATGCATGTATGTGTATATACAGGCATATATGTATGTGTATACATATGCATATATAAATATATGTATATATGTATATATGTATTTGTATATATATGTATACACACACACACACACACATACACACACACACTACATCATGTCACTGAGATATATATATATGTTAAGGTATGTATTATTTAAAATAATAAAAGTAACCACTTTTTAAAACTTTTAGGTAGTTCATTAAACAAAGGTGATATATATGTACATATATAATATACAATCTATCTATAAAATATTTTTTTAAAGCAATTCTATTTTCTTTAGCTACTTGAATATAGCTCTTATACATCCTTTTGTAAATGAATGGGATATCTTTTAAATAAACTTTCTCTTTTCCCATCCCACAAAAGGGAAATAAATGCAAAACAAGTCGTTAATTGGTGTCTCGGAATTCAACCTATTTCGTAGGTAATGTCTTTTTTCTACACTTTCCACCATTATTACAAATTTTCTTCTCATTTTGTTAAATTGCCTCTGACCTGCTACTTTGATAAACAAAAAAAATTGATAATCATAAGAACTCTGAAATTACGTTCCTTGTTATTAACAGCTTCTTTTTTTTACAACAAACATTTTTTCTTTAGATCTTTCCAAAGTATTTTAGCAGAGTATTATAATACAGGGCATTACTGTTACAAATTTCACTAGTCAATTCAAATTTTTGAAAAAAATATGTGCATGTAGAATATCAACTTTAAATATCAAAGTATGTTAATTTACAGGGTACTTTGTATAATAATAAAAATAATTAGAAATGAAATGAGTCATCTAATTATTTGAAAGTATGTTCCTGAGAATGATGGTTCCGGCTTTATCCATGTCAAAAATAAAAGTGTGTTCCTTATAAATGTTTATCCTAGATTTCTTAGAATTGAGTTTTTTGGGAGGCCGAGGCGGGTGGATCACGAGGTCAAGAGATCGAGACCATCCTGGTCAAAATGGTGAGACCCCATCTCTACTAAAAATACAAAAAATTAGCTGGGCATGGTGGCACGTGCCTGTAATCCCAGCTACTCAGGAGGCTGAGGCAGGAGAATTGCCTGAACCAAGGAGGCGGAGGTTGTGGTGAGCCGAGATCGCGCCATTGCACTCCAGCCTGGGTAACAAGAGTGAAACTCTGTCTCAAAAAAAAAAAAAAAAAATTGTAAAAAAAATAAAATATTACCTAGGTTTTAATGTTTCATCTGTTTTTATCTTAAACATTTTATTTAGGAAGATTGTGGTGTTCACTGATGTAATCTCTTTTCCTCCAGCAGTCTAGATTGGGTTTTAATTTTGTTTTTGTTTTTCATATAACAACTTCAGGAATCCAAAGAGCAACAAAGGTGTTTTAGCGTGATGGTTCACTCACATTACAAATCTCTTCTTGTCCTTTTGGGCAAAACAAATCAAACGGCCAACTCAGAATCAAGGGGTAGAGAGACAGATTAATTTTCTTAATGGAACACTCTGTAATGCCACACTATAAGGGCACGAATGCCGCGGGGAAAGAACACTTGGCCATTTTAATAATCTATCACAAGTGTGTCTGGTAGCAATGAAAGAATAGCTGCAATTAGGAGGGTCCGTAGTGGATGTATAAAATTCTACATGATGGTAGATGATCTAAAAGACTTAGTTTTTGGTGTCATCTTGGTAAGCAGGGATGTAGGGTCTACGAACATTAGTTTTGATATCCTCTTAGAGAACATTAGCGGGATTATATCCTCTTAGGGAACATTTTCATTATAGCCTCTTTGGCCACTTGCTCTTAGACATATTTTCTACAAGAATGCAGGCAGCAGGATTTTGGAGAGATTAGGAACAATAATATTACCAACAGCACAGGAAGCCCTGTGACCTTCTACAGCCTAACGTTTTTATCCTGGAGAAAGATTATTTTTCTTAGTTGTCTTTAAAACTTTCAGCATTGTGACCCTAAGAACACTGGGAGCTAAAATCTGCCAGGCTTAGCTGTCAAATATAAAAACAGGTCCATACGTGTTTTAAGGCACAATTATAGACAGTTTTGTCTCTCTGGCCAAAGAGTTACTAAATAATAAATATTATGCATGTTAATTATGATGAACCGAGGCTATCAATTTAGATGGTGTACTTATCTCTTTGGCATTCAAAAAGTAGAACAAATAAACCACCATAATATTCATAGTGATTATTATACACTGGCAATATAATGAGTTATTTTTTTCCTTTTGTCTACATTTTTAAAATTGCTAGGAATCAAAACATGTTGCTTATGTTAAAAGAAAATGAGATTGGGAGGTTTTAAATATGTGATTCATAGTAATAATGATCATTATCAGATCTGTAATCACATAATTTTATAAATATTGTCAATAAATTATGAATTATATGATAGAGCTCTATTAAAATAAATGAAATAAAGCATAACATTGTTAAAAATGTTCAAATATATATTTCAGATTAAGCATTTAAATAATGTTATAATATCAAATGCATATATCTCATATATCCATAAGCCAAATAAGAACAGTTAAAATTTAATGCCAACTACTTTTCTGATACCCTGTCAAAAGTATTATAATGCCTTTGTACATTTGCACTGTAAAATTTGCTTGGTTATGGAAACATTTCGGTGGAACGTTATAAAAATGATTAAAAATATGCAAGTATATTCATATGGCAAAATATAAAACCACTACCTAGGTTCTCCAGCAGAGGCCTTGTAAACTGAACTGACAAAAGACAGATGAATAAGAGAGAAAAAAAAAAAAAAGAATTTCGTTAGCATGCGTATTGTGCTTACAAACTGGTGTACCCAGAGATGAGTAATTCAAAGGCTTAGTGACAACCTGGGCTTGTACAACATCTTAAATTTTCAGAGAAGTAACAAGAAAAAAATATGACTAGGTTTGTAGGACAAGAAATTGTGAGAAGGCAAATATATGGGAAATGAGTAGTAGATGGCTCGTTAGCGAAATTTGTTATATAGATTCCTTTGGTGTCATCTTTAGGCTGATAGAGTGTAAAGTTGTCCTAGTAACTGAATTTTTGTCCTTCTTGTTCTTTGCAAATTTATATCCTGCTTTTAGGCGAATGGGCGACAGCTGAGAGCTTTTCTTGTATTTGCCTCTCCTCAAGTGCCTTCAGCTAAAAATAATCCTTATGCCCAAAGTGACATATGGTGGGGTGGTATATTTTGCTATGTCTAAAAACACAACATGTTAAAAAATTATTTACAGCTTAAATAATTTTATTATTTAAAAATATGTTATTATTAATAAAAATATTTTTAAATTTTACCTTAATTATTGTGGTTATACATCTATAACAACATATTTGAATTATATACCACACTTTTAGTAGTTAAATGAACAATGCTTCCACTTGCTAAATTCTTTCTGAAAATCAAGGCTTTTATTAAAATTATGTAGGTCAAAATATATCAAGGATACTAGTTATTAACCTGAAGAAAGTCTCACAGAAAAAACTACTTTTTAGTGTAGGTCTAGAAGGAAGGGTAGACTTTCCAGGTGGAAGGACCACGTATATTATTCTAGGAAGTGTTGGACGGGGGCTGTTAAAATGTAGCCCACAAAAATAGAATCAAAGCATAAGTTAAAAGGAAGCCCAAAGTTTTCTTCTGATTTGATCTTAATAACTGCAGAGAATACGATTACAGTAACATTTAAGTGAACTGGGAACAATATTATTTTTAATTTAGAAAGTCATAAATTACATTGAATTAAAGGCTTTGTTTGTACCTTTAGTTCTATATTCCATTTTTTTTCTGGGGAGCTTGTCTTTCTCCCCTAAGGCATGGACATTTTCCAAGTACTAGGAGACAGATTCCAGCACCAAAACAAGTATTAGGGTACATCTTTCGGTGAAGATCCTAAAAACAGCATGAAGGGAACTAGTGCATCTCTGGAAAGTGAGGGCACAATGGGAGTTGAAGGAAGAAGCAGAAGTAATACCAGAAGATTAGAGAGCATTGCAGGAAGTAAGCATGGGTATAAAGGGAATTCAATGAGAGGCCTTAGAGGAAATAACAAGACAGCAGAAGAGAGCAAACTGCAGAGCAGACAAGAAAATGTAGCTCCACACATGAAAGAGGATGGCACAATAAGAGAGAATGCAGGAAAGGACTGAAAAACTATGAGACTTCTCAGATGGGTTATTAAAGGTCAAAAGGCGTCGTGATTGCTGAATCCTGAGAAACTACAAAATGGTAACAGAAGGAGGTAGAACGACACAGAACAAAGTGGGCATGAGGTCAAGGTAACTTGCCCGTGTTGAGTTTCATGCTATCCCTGGCTACCAGAATATACTCTAGGAAAACAATGACCAAATTGTCATGGAAATCATAAGTATATACAAAATCTGTCTATATTAAATTCCTTCCATCTACTTTATATATTTAGAAAGTGATGCAGTGATACTGAAGTAAATATGCTCTTGACAATAAATTTTAGTTAAGAACTCAAATCCTGGCAAAAATATAGATCAGAGTTATTATTTAAGGTTGTTACATGCTCTGCAAAATATACATAAATCCTATCTCCAGAAGAAATTACAATTTAATATTTACAGATATTTAGGTTTAGTTTATTGTCTTGGAATTAATGTATTTCACAGAGACTCTAAAATAACAAACAGAAATTGTCTCTTTTTTATTATTTTTTTACGCAAAAGTCAATGACCACATTTCTTTAAAAAATGCTGAAAGTAGATTTTTTTTTAAATAGGAAGTGCTTTAATTTTACTCAAAAATAAATTCTAACATCAAAACTGTGATTAGTTTTAATAAGAACTTGAAATTTGAACTGATACTTGGTTAGCAACCTGCATAGAACCTGAGCCTTTAATCAATTTCTGCAATGTATTGTGATGACAGAAAATGCTTGCGTTTTAGGTTGAATATGTAGCAGTGCCCACAATTAGACATTGCGTGTCTCAGTTTAATAAGGAAAGGGAGATTTGTGTTCAACTATCATTGAAATTCACCAAGATTCTCAACAGTTTACTCATTCCAATGAAGCCACCTGTATCAAGTTCATCATCATAGAGTCTGTATTTGTCAGCATTTAAATGACCGTGAATGAACAGTGAAATTATAAGCATGTCATGTGCCTGCATTTCATTATTTAATTTTTTACCTTTCGTTGTTCTCAAAATTATCTAAAAGTATACTGCATTACTTCAGAGTTTCTGCAGGTGTTACAGTTATATGAAAATGGTCTACCTTTCTAACACCTTCTTGAAATCTGTGCAAGCTCTGCCTGACAACGAAATGTTCACTTAACGTTCTTAATGTTAGAAATTGCTCAACACAATCTAGTTTTTCTTCTTCCTGGGTATACCTAGCATTTCCCAGCCTCTGGTGTAGTTAACTATAGCCATGGGGCTGTTTCAGTCAGTGTGATTTGAACACTGAAATAATTTGAATTATCTCAGGTCCTGGTGGATCTTAATGACTCCCACACATCCTCCATTATGTCATTTCTCCTTCTGGCTGAGTGGAGTGCAGATGATTCTAAGGACAAATTGGAAGCCGTGTTGTGAAGAGGGTGGAAGAGGCTTTGTAAGCCTTTATCCACTAATAACGGAGCACAGGCTCCCCCTACCAACTTCTTTACCTGCTCAGTATTGTTGCAAGAGAAACATATTCTTAGCATGTCTGAGCCTGTAGACATCCTGGTAATTTTCTGTTGTAGAAATTTGACTAAATGATGTAGAAATGTGTACCTTGATATGGGTGGTTGAAGTAAAATAATTTAAAACATGTGCCAGTGGACCTGTAGACTGGTCGTGAGAAAATAGGCAAGGTATTTAGAAAGATGTGTGTATCCTTGTTATTCACCGGTAAACACTTGGCAGTATTATCACACACGGTGGGAGTGGGCCAGGTTCCTACTGATCCTGTAGCTTCAGGGAATTGTTTGAGAAGATTAACAGAAATTGGGTTTCACTGAGTTGGGATCAGTTTTAGACACCAAAGAATAAGAAATCAGACTGTAAGCGGCTTTCCATAACAAAGCCTTCGATACTTCTCAGATAAATTGAAAGAGCCCTGTGTCACTCCTAAGTGGGCTGTCATCCTGTCTTGCTTTTCTTTGTTCTCCATGGGTCAAGTTGTTTCCTTAATTAGTCCCAATGCAAGTAACAGGATGTTTCAGTTGAAGGTGCTGAATTTACTCATCCCTTTCATTCCTCTCTCTAATAGTCAAGAACTTTAGCTGCTTCTAGTCAGTCATGCAAATCAAATCCACAATGAGATGCCATCTCACACCAGTCAGAATGGCTGTTATTAAAAAGTCAAAAAATAACAAATGCTGGTGAGGTTGTGGAGGAAAATGAAAACTTACACACTTTTGGTAGAAGTGTAAATTAGTTCAACCACCGTGGAAGGCAATGTGGCAAGTTCTCAAAGACCTAAAGACAAAAATATAATTTGACACAGCCATCCCCTTACTGGGTATATACTCAAAACAAATCATTTTATTAGAAAGACACATGCATGTGTTTATTGCAGCCCTATTCACAAGAGTAAGACATGGAATCAACCTAAATGTCCATCAATGATAGACTGAATAAAGAAAATGTGGTACATACACACCATGGATGGAATACTATGGAATCTATGGAGTCATAATAGAGAACAAGATTATGTCCTTGGCAGGTACATGGATGGAGCTGGAGAGCATTATTCTCAGCCAACTTCTGCTTGAACATCTAAGTGTTTCCGTACATCCTCTGAAATCTAGGTGGAGGTTCCCAAACCTCAAATCTTGAGTTCTGCACCCACAGGCCCAACACTACATATAAGCTGCCAAGCCTTGGGGCTTGCACCCTGTAAAACAATGGCCTGAGCTGCACATTGGCTCCTTTTATCCATGGCTGGAGCAGAAGCAGCTGGGATACAGGGCACCATGCTTGGAGGTTGCATAGAGCAGAGGAGCTTTAGGCCGGCCAGTGAAACCATTTTTCCCTCTTATGCCTCTAGGCCTGTGATGGAAGGGACTGCTATGAAGCTCTCCAGCATTCCCTGGAGACATTTTCCCCACTGTCTTGGTGATTGGCATTTGGCTACTGGTCACTTTTACAAGTTTCTGTAGCTGGCTTGAATTTCTCCCCAGAAATTGGACTTTTCTTTTCTACGGTTGCAAATTTTCCAAACTGTTATGGTCTGCTATCTTTTGAATGCTTTGGTGCTTAAAAATTTCTTTCACCAAATACCCCAAATCGTCTCTCTCTAGTTCAAAGTTCCACAGATCTCTAGGGCAGGGGGCCATGCTTCCATTACTTCTGCATAGTGAGAGTGACCTTTACTTCAGTTCCCAACAAGTTCCTCCTTTCCATCTGAGAACACCACAACCTGGACTTTATTGTCCATATCGCTATCAGCATTTTGGCCAAAGGCATTAAACAAGCCTGAGAAGTTTCATACTTTCCCACATCTTCCTGTTTTCTGAGCCCTCTAAGTCTCTAGGAATTCCAAAGTTTTCCACATTTTCCTGCCTTCTTCTGAGCCCTCAAAATTGTACAAACTTCTGCCTGTTACCCAGTTCCAAAGTCATTTCCACATTTTTGGGTATCCTTGTAGTAGCACCCCACTCTACCAGTACTAATTTACTGTATTAGGCTGTTCTCATGCTGACAATAAACACATACCTGAGACTGGGTAATTTATAAAGGAAAGAGGTTTAATTGACTCATAGTTTCACATGGCTGGGGAGGCCTCACAATCATGGCAGAGGCAAAGAAAGGACAAAGTCACATCTTCTATGGCATCAAGCAAGAGAACTTGTGCAGTGGAGCACCCCTTTATAAAATCATCAGGTCCTGTGAGATTATTCACTATCACAAGAACAGCTAAGTTCTGCCCTCATGATTCAATTACCTCCCACCTGCCGGGTCTGTCCTGCAGACCCTGGTGGAGCAATGGATGAAAGAGTACTCAGACACAGGTATGCAGTATAGAGAAGCTAGGGGACTGCTGAAGAGTGAGCAGCCCTCTTGAAAAGCTGGAGCCACTTGCTTTTATTGAGTACAGATGTAATGCTGAAAGCCTGGATCCAACACAATCTATGGGTAATTAACGTTGTCATCCACTGGGATGATCAAAGGTCAGTTTCCAGACCACACAAATCAACAAGCCTATTTAGATAAACTGCCCTACATTTCCTTGTACCTGCTCCTCACCCTTTGCCTCAGGGTTAGAAACAGCTGCCTTCAGCTTATTCTCCCCTCTTCTTTCTCTGTAATTTATCCTGCCATTCTGACTGATCCCCCACACCCTCCAGGCCCTTCTCACAATATGTGGGAATTATGGGAGCTAAAATTCAAGATGAGATTTGGGTGGGGACAAAGCCAAATCATAATAGTAACTAATAATAATTTGATTTTCTCCAGCATATCTAAATTAAGGCCTGTATAATAATTAATTGCTCCTTAATTACCGTCAAATGCTACTGATCCTGGATGTTACAATATAAAATTTTTGACAATTGTGCATTTACCATTGTGTATTATGACCCAATAATTTTCAGAAAAACTGATCAAAAAATTCAAAGACAACTATTAAAATATAACTAAGGAAACAAAATTACATATTATATTAATATATACTCTTGTACAATTTATAAAGACAAGCCTCAAAATAACTGTAAGAAAATAAAAATGTATATATATAGCTATACATATAAATGTGAACATAATATATAAAGGCATACTTTATCTTATTGTGATTGGTTTCATTATACTTCTAAGATATTGCGTTCTTTTACAAATTGAATCTGTAAACCCTCTATTAGCAAGTCAACTGGCACCATTTTTCTCACTTCACATGTTTGTGTCACATTTTGGTAATTATAGCAACATTTCAAGTTTTCCATTACGGTTATTTCTGTTATGGCGATTGGTGATGGTGATCAGTGATCTTTCATGTTACTAATGTAATTTTTGGAGGCACCATGAACTGTACTCATATAAAATGACTAATTTAATCATAAATACTGTGTGTATTGTGACTACTCCATCAACCATCTGTTTCTCCATCTTTCTCCCTTTCCTTCAGCTTCCCTCTTCCTGGATGTATGACAATATTGAGATGAGGTAGATTAGTAACCCTACAACGACCTCTAATTATTCAAGTGAAAGAAACAGTTGGAAAAGTTCTTAAAAGAAACTGAAAGTGCTACTCTGGTGAATACATAAATATTAAGAAACCTAAATAGCCTTATTGCTGATATGCAAAGTTTTAGTGGTCTAAATAGACCAAAGCAGCCACAACATTCCCTTGAGACACAGCCTAATGCAAAGAAATGTCCTAACTCTCTTCAATTTTATGAAGGCTGAGAGAGGTAGGGAAGCTTCAGAAAAAAAGTTGGGAGCTACTAGAGATGGTCCACAATGCTTAAGGAAATAAGCCATCTCTGTATCATTAAATGTCAGGTGTGGCAGTAGGTACTAATGTAGAAGCTACAGCAGGTTGTTCAGAAGATCTAACTAAGATAATTAATGAAGGTGGATACACACAACAAGAGATTGTCAATGCAAAAGTGATGCTATTTAGGGTTTTCATAGCTAGAGAGGAAAAGTCAATGCTTCAAACATTCGAAGGACAGGCTGACTTTCTTGTTAAGGGTTATGTAGCTGGTGAGTTTAAGTTGAAGCCAATGCTCATTTGCAAAAATCCTACATGCATAAAGAATTATGCTAAATCTACTCTGCCTGTGCTCTATGAATGGAAGAACAAAGCCTGGATGGAAGCGGAAGCACGTCTGTTTTTTACATGATGTACTGAATATTTTAAGCTTATTATTGAGAACTACTATTCAGAAAAAAAGATTCATTTCAAAATATTACTGCTTATTAATAATGTACCTGGTCACCCAAGAGTCTGATGGATATGTACAAAGAGATTAATGTTATCTTCATGTCTTCTAACACATCTTTTTCTCACTATAGGTCAAAGAGTAATTTTAACTTTCAAGTATATTATCTAAGAAATACATTTTCTAAGGCCATAGCTGCCACAGATGGTGCTTCCTCTAATGGAGCTGAGCAAAGTAAAAAGAAAATATCAATCAATATGGCAAACTCCACTGTTATTTTAGGAAATTGACACAGCCACCAAACCTTCAGCAATCACCACCCTGATTAGTCAGCACCCATTACCTAAAGACAAGGCCCACCATCAGCAAAAGGATTAGCACTTGCTGAAGACTCAAATGATTGTTAGCATCTTTTAGCATAAAAAGTTTTCAATTTAAGATATGTACTTTGGTTTTTTTAGACATAATTATATTGCCAAGATACTATTATATATTATCTATAATGTATAATAAACATAAATTTAATATGAACTGGAAAACCAAAAACCACTTTTTGTAGTGGCCTGAAACCAAACCAGGAGTATTTCCAAGGTATGACTGTACAAACTTAGAATATTAAAATTATAATTAGAATATTTAAAATATAATAATGCATTATCTAAATGTGTACTATCATGCATTATGCATAATTTATGTTAAAATTGTTATGAATCATATCAATGCATTACATAAATTTTAGTCTGCTATTTTTCTTTTTTTTTTTTTTTAGAAGTAGGATCTTAAGCTGTCACTCAGGTGTAAGTGCAGTGGCACAATCATAAGGCATTGTACCCTCAAATTCCTGGGCTCAAGCAATCCTCCCACTTCAGCCTCCTGAGTAGATAGGAGTACAGGCCCATGTCACATCTAGCTAATCATTTACAAATTTTTAAAACTATATATTGAAATTTTAATGAAGTTGTATGCATAGAATTATCAAACTGAATTACTAACTGAAAACTGCATGTATTTTTGCTAATTACTACAAATAGGGAAAACCATTATATGCTTTGTCTATGCAATTTATCTTCTGTGCAAGTGATAAAAAAGTCAAAACTTTTCAAAGCAAAATTTCAGATAATATTGTCTACAGTCATCATATTAAAAGTCTGTAGTTTTTTTCAAAATCTGTATTTAGATAAAATTGACATAGTCGATTTGTGAATTAAAAACTAAACTTGTACTGATTCTTCATGAATTAGTTTAATTCTTCTTGATGTACATATTTACTTTTAATAATTAAGGGGGCATTAAGATATTCACAAATATATTTATTTTGTTCAGTACATATATACTGCCTTTGCATATAAGTAGACAATATTTTTATCCTTATCATACTGCTGTTTCTACTTTAAAAAAAAAAAAAACTTGTTCCTTTTAAAAATTTGCTTAACATTTAACTTTTTCCATTCACGAAATTCTACATAACTGAGTGCGAACTTGGCTGCTCACGGCTTGTAAAGCCAATGAAAAAGGACAAGTGCAAGGAATGGAAAATGACTTTATTCCAAAAGCTAGCATTTCAGAAAATGACCACGCTTCTGCCTTAAAGGAACAGTTGCAGATTTGAGGCTGAGAGCAGCAGTTTAAGAAAGCAAATTTGGTTTGAGGGGCATGCAGGAGTGGTGAGGAGGTGCTGGTCTCCATATCCTGTTCTGACAACTATGTTGAGTTACTCTCCCATCTGGTGTTGGGGCTGGCACAACTGGGTACAGCCTGGGTGTAAAAATTAATTGTAACCTTAAAGTAATCTCCAGGTGTGAGGAGAATTCCAAAGTTGCCTGGATTGTCTCGAGATTTAGTCCTGTAACTTCTCAGCAATCATATAATTAGGTAAGGAAAACATTGTACAAGGGCACGTCCGGTGGTAAAAGGAGAGCAGAGACTAATACACGACTAAGAGCAAAACAAAAACTGAACAAAGAAGAGACTTTGTAAAGTAGGATACTCTGATATGTATATACTTATTGTGTACAATATGATGTTACAAAATAAGTGGACATTGTGGAATGTCTTCATACAGCTAACTAACATGCATTCATTACCTCACACTCATCATTTTTGATAGTGAGAATACGTAAAATGTACACTTTTAACTATTTTCAAACTGCAATACATTGTCATTACTGTAGTCACCATTTTGTACAATAAATCTCTTGAATTTTTTCCGCCTGTCTAACTGAAATTCTGTATCTTTTGACCAACATTTTCCCAACTCCACACCTCTCAGCCCCTGTGAACCACCACTCTACTCTCCATTTCTATGAAATCAGGTTTTTCAGATTCCACATTAGCAACATGGATGAATCTGGAGGACATTATGTTAAGAGGAACCAGCCAGGCACAAAAAGAAAAATTTACCTGCTTCTTTACACAATTATGTGGCAAATAATTCTTAAAAATGATCTAGAAATATGACAAGAGGCCACGTAACTGCCTTTAAAGTCAAGAAAATATCTTCTGAATTTCCATTTGCATCATATCTTTGACTGATATATATCTATTCTAGTATCTTCCCCAGGCTAGAATGATTGTAAAATTTTTCCACCTGCTATCATGGAAAACATCTTTGTACTGTCAAACAACAGTTTGGTTTCCCAGCAGGATTCAGCAAACGAACTCCTTTCTCTGCAAGCAACCATCATTTATTTCTGCTGTGTTAGTACCTTTATCTGAAACATAAAGTAAGAAGGTCATATTTGAAGCCATTAAAACGTGGCTATTCCATCAGGTAACTACAAATTATATCTTGAATACTTACTAGTACTTACAATTAAATGAATATTTCTTGATTTATTTAAAACAAATCCAAATAATATAATCTATTTGCATTACTGTCTCATGGTGGTTATTTGTGAAAATAAATGACTTGATTACACAAATACTTGAGACTGCTAAAAATGATACTGAGCAAGATATTTATTTTACCAACATCCAAGGCTGAAATTGAAGAGGCTAAAGACTATGTTTTGATAAAATACTGAGGCTAAAGCTGATTGTCATCCCTGCTTCCTTACTTAGTACCTCAATTTCTTTTTACCTCATGCCACCTCATGTTACTTATGCCTTTTCTTATTATGTTTCCTACAACTTTTTCCTAATTGTTTTCCATGCTACTTTTGATAAATGTCTTTTGGTTTCTGTATATGTTAGCATGTAATTGATCAGGCACACATCATATTTTGTGGATAAGCCATACCATATACTACCAGTCAACATGATCTAACAGTGTATATATGTGGAAGGATTTTCACTGATGACTGGTAGGCATGACAAGTGTTTTTGCAGCTTCCGGTAAAATACCATTATAAACAAAACTATAAAAACAAGTGAATTCACAATAAACACATGGATTAGAATGTTTAAAATTTCTTGCAAGCTTTGTGGGGCTTTTTTTTTCTCTCCAATTTGTTTGTCCTCTTAATTATCCTCTTTACAACTGTATGAGTGAGAGAACCATTTAGTCTCTGTGGTGAGTGACGTGTCAAGTATTTCCAACTGTTTTTAGAATAATAATAACTAGAATAATTTTTAGAATAATAATAGTCATAAGTGGCATGCTTTAAAAAATCTACCTCAGTGAATCAAGTATAAATTATGTTAGAGAAATTATAACTATAAATAAAGGAAATAATTGTGTTACATATAAAATTAGAAACTGCAACACATTCTCTATTATGTGGAATCTAAGAGTAAAGGTAGTGGTGTGGAAAGTACAAGTCGTAGTAGGGAAAAGGGAGGAAGATAATTATCTTTTATTGTCAACTTATCTGTATGTCCACATTAGGTCTGTCACATATTTTACCAGCAACTGATTTTTAATCTAATCCATGGATTTATTTGCATACATTTGTCCATTGACAGGTATTAAAAATGGCTGTTTACTCTAAAAGACATCTAAAGAAATAAAAATTTTCATCACTGGGCTTTTCCACAGCTGACAAATAAAATTAGTAAAATATGTTGTCAAAAAAATTGAACTTTCATTTGTCTATGTGAAAAGGGAAAAGTACTTGTGCATCAATAATATGAATTTACTTTTTCCTTGTGTGCCCTTCCTACATTTCCTAGTTCTCTGTTCTATTTTATTCATCTATACAATGATTTTTAATTCATCCAGCATTTAGTTCTCTCACTAGCCTATATTTCATGTATGATTTCCAAAATTTAGTAATTGTTTTGTTTGAATATTTCAGCATTGCTTGTTATTATTCACACCGCATACAACTCTTGGAACATGGCAGATTTTAACAAAAATATATTTAATAAATCAGTGTAATGTCATCACACAATTACAGGTAAACACAATGTGACAGTATTACTAAAATAGTAGTACCCCAACAGCAGAGTTTTCTACTATCAAGAAGTCTACTTTTCTGATTCATTTCATACATTTTGAAAATTGTTCATGAATTAGCTGAAATGATTTTAACATTTGAATGATATTTTTTTGGTGCGGCACCAAAGAACTTATACTTTATCCTAAATATACTACACCTATGGGACACAATAGTTAAATGCAATTTTAAAATAGAATTTATTGACCATAGAAATCTAACCAAAGAGAAGCAGTACTTGAAATGAATCAATACCATAGAGGAGGGAGAGAAAAAGGAAGCATTATTTTTCATCTGAATATGTATATACCTTCAACTTCTCATTAAAGTATTCCGTTGGAGTTATCAAGTTCTTACAGTAAGATGTTGAACGAAAAAAACAAAAAACAAACACACACACACACACGTACGTATAGTTCCCTAATGACTCAAGCTAGAACACTTTCCAGCAAGTAAAGAAGGATGGTGAAGCAATAAAGTATTCAAATCTGAGCAGCTGGGGAGACCCAGGAGAAAGTACTAATCTTTATAGCCAGCCTTTGGTTAAATTGCAGTGTGAAACAGATTTATTTGGAATGTCTTAAACTCTGAAGTTGGGTAACCTTTGTTAAACTCTGGAGAGGACAATATTTTATTTTGAGTCTAAGAAATTAAAGATCAACCTGGGCCATCTGGGTCTGTAATGAGAACAAATAGCACAAGCATGGTTAGCAAATATCATAGCTTGGTTAAAGGGATGTTGCAAACATAGCTGTCTATAGATGCTGTAATTTACAGACATTTGCTATTTCCTCTGATAATAAATTTAATTTATTCTTTTGGCCCTTTATTTTAGATAATTTCTCTCCTACTTCATCAATACACTTCTAAGGAGTACAGAATTGTTAAAGTTAGGTAGATGAAGTTCAGGAATATGAAGCACTATAAGTAAAACAATTTCAATAACCCATAAATTTGCTACATATAGGTTTCTCTCCTAGTTTTATTTCTTACCAAATAAAAGTTTTGCAAGTGAATTGTAAATTTTCTATTTTTAGTTTATTTATTGGCTAAGAGATAAGGTAGGAAGAGTTTTTAAAATAATGATTACAGGCATTTTTAGTAACGTAACACAATCATATGACAAACTGCCAGAAATAATGCCTATTTTAAATTGCACCACAGAGTCACATATTTTTACTCTATTTCTTTGCAACTACAATATTTTATTTTCCTCTTTTAGGTCAAATATTTTATTCTCATTGGCAATTTAAACTAATGTTGGAGTGTAAAGATGAAAATGTAATGCAAAGAAATTACATTTTGACAACAGAAAATCGATAGTGAGTAGCTCATGCTTCATGGGTGTCTATCATCTTCTGTCTCAGTGATTTTCAAGTATGGCTAATACTGCCTATTTTAATGATATTTGGAAATTGGCGAGGATATGTCTGGGTGCTATAAACCTAGAAGTGCTACTGGCTAGTAAAGTATAGATGGCAGGGATATTTAAATCCTGCATTGTGTGGGGGTAGTGTTAAGTGTCAAATCGCGAAGGTGGTTGCTGGTGGTATTCACTTTGCAAAAAAAAAAAAAAAAAAAAAAAAAAAAAAAAAAAAAAAAAAAAAAAAAAAAAAAAAAAAAGCGTTAATTATTTCTTTTTTTGTTGATGTTTTTTATTTGGTTTTTTATTATACTTTAAGTTCTGGGATACATGTGCAGAATGTGCAGGTTTGTTACACAAGTATACACATATCATGGTGGTTTGCTGCACCTATCAACCCTTAACCTACATTATTTTTTCTAATCTTATCCCTCCCCTTAATCCCTACCCTCTGACAGGCCCCAGTGTATAATAATCCCCTCCCTGTGCCCATATGTTCTCATTGTTCAACTCCCACTTATGAGTGAGGACATGCAGTGTTTGGATTTCTGTTCTTGTGTTACTCTGCTGAGAATGATGGTTTCCAGCTTCATCCATGTCCCTGCAAAAGGACATGAACTCATTCTTCTTATGGCTATGTAGTATTTCATGGTGTATATGTGCCACATTTTCTTTATCCAGCATAACATTGATGGGCATTTGAGTTGGTTCTAAGTCTTTGCTATTGTGAACAGTGCTTCAATAAATATACATGTGCATGTGTTTTTATAGTAGAAACTATAAATTATTTTGGGCATTATGGCCATTTTCATATTGATTCTTCCTTTCCAAATGCATGGAACATTTTTCCAATTGTTTGTATCCTCTCTTATTTCCTTGATCAGTGTAGTTCTCCTTGAAGAGGTCCTTCACATCCCTTACAAGTTGTATACCTATGTATTTTATTCTCTTTGTAGCAATTGTGAATGGGAGTTTGCTCATAATTTGGCTGTTTGTCTATTATTGGTGTATAGGAATGCTTGTGATCTTTGCATATTGATTTTGTATCCTGAGACTTTGCTGAAGTTGCTTATGAGTTTATGGAGTTTTCGGACTGAGACAATGAGGTTTTCTACATATGCAATAATGCCATCTGCAAACAGAGATAATTTGACTTCCTCTCTTATTATTTGAATATCATTTCTTTCTTTTCTTGCCTGATTGCCCTGGCCAGAACTTCCAATACTGTGTTGAATAGGAATGTTGAGAGAGGGCATCTTCGTCTTGTGCTGGTTTTCAAAGGAAATGCTTCCAACTTTTGTCCATTCGTATGATATTGGCTGTGGGTTTGTCAAAAATACCTCTTATTCTGAGATATGTTCCATAAATACCTAGTTGATTTTTAATATGAAGGGGTGTTAAAATTTTATCAAAGGCCTTTTCTGCATCTATTGAGATAATCATGTGGTTCTTGTCATTGGTTCTGTTCATGTGATGGATTACATTTATTGATTTGTGTATGTTGAACCAGCCTTGCATTCCAGGGATGAAGCTGACTTGATTGTGGTGGATAAGTTTTTTGATGTGCTGCCGGATTTGGTTTACCAGTATTTTATTGAGGATTTTTGCATGGATGTTTATCAGGAATATTGACCTGAAATTTTCTTTTTTCATTAATTGTGATGTTAGGGTGATCTTTTCTGCTTTCTCCTATGGGCATTTGGTGCTATGAATTTCCCTCTAAACACTGCTTTACCTGTGTCCTAGAGATTCCAGTATGTTGCATCTGTGTTCTCATTGATTTCAAAAAATTTATTTCTGCCTTAATTTCATTATTTACCCAGTAGTCATTCAGAAGCAAGTTGTTCAGTTTCCATATATGTGTGCGATTTTGAGTGAGTTTCTAAATCCTGAGTTCTAATTTGATTGTACAGTGGTCTGAGAGACTATTTGTTATGATTTCTGTTCTTTTGCATTTGCTGAAGAGTGTTTTACTTCCAATTAAGTGGTCAATTTTAGAATAAGTGCCATGCAGTGCTGGAAAAAAAAAGTATATTCTGTTGATTTGGGATAGAGGCTTCTGAAGACGTCTATTCAGTCCACTTGTTTATATAAAGACATTGTCAACAACATTTTAAGTTAATATATTATCAATTAGAATTCATCAAGTGATTTTTCACAATGTTTTTAGAAATATGGTTAATTGTTGCTCTTGACTTATGGCAAAAGACTCAAAATATAGATGAAGTTGACATACACAAATTTGATCTTTCTGATTACAAATAAGATTTTCTTTTATCTCCTCATTGATGCATGTACAACTTCTGTTAAGTCTACTTTTGTACTTTTGTAAGCCAAAAGGTATCTGAAACAAGTTTCAATCAATTTAGAAGTTTATTTTCCAAGGTTAAAGACATGCTTGTGGCACAGCCTCAGGAGGGCCTGAGAATATGTGCTAAGGTGGCTGGGTTACAGCATGATTTTATACCTTTTATTGGGACAGAAGTTGCAAGCAGACATCAGTTGATATATGTAAAGTATATGCTGGTCTGGTCCAGAAAAGTAAAACAACTTGAAGCAGGAGCTGCTAGGTCCTAGGTAGATTCAAAGATTTCCTGACTGGCCAGTGGTTGAAAGAGTTAAATTATTATCTCAAGGCTTGGAATCAATATAAAGGAACATCTAGTTTAAGATAAGGATTTGTGAATATCAAGGTTGTTATTATGTATAGAAAGCCTCCAGGTAGCAGACTTCAAAGAAAATAGATTATTATTATTAGACTTAAAAAGGTGCCAGACTCTTAGTTAATTCTCTCCTCCATCAGGAGAAAGGCCTGAAAAGGGAAGGAGAATTCTCTGCAGAATGTAGATTCTCCCCGCGAAGAGACAGCTTTGCAGTGTCATTTAAAAATATCTCAGAGAAATATATTTTAGGGTAAAATACTTTTCTTTCAGGGCCTGCTATCTGTAACATGATGTATCTTATTGCTACACAGAGTCTGCTTGGTCAGTCATAGATCTTTCTTTTAATGTTAATGCTGGCCAGTTGTGCCTGAGTTCAAAAAATAGCATTTAATGAGGCATGCCTGACACTTCCCATCATGACCTCATCTAGTTTTTCAGGTTTACTTCTGAATGCCTTTGGCTGTGAGTGGGGGATCCATTCAATTGGCTGGTGGCTTATAATTTCATTTTTTGTTCTAAATTTTAACATTACCATCAAGAAAGTGGGTAACAATGAAAACATTTATTGAACTGTGTATCAGGGCTTCTGCAAATCATAGAAGATAATTTGCCTACGTTCACAGAACTAGTAATTACACAACGTACCATATTCACCGGGATATATACTAAACTGTAAATTGATGTAACATCTATCTTCTCTTTATGACATCTGGTCAGTCTGCTTTTGATGGTATTTGATTCCTGGATCTAACTGAACATGAACTCAGTTTAATTTCATGATCTTCATGTATTTTGTATATGTCTCTGTTGTTGTACAGTAGTCTGAATTTTTTTCTTTCCTTCTTTTTTTTTTTTTTTTTGAGATGAAGTCTTGCTCTCTCACCCAGGCTGGAATGCAGTGGCATCGTCTTGGCTCACTGCAACCTCTGCCTCCTAGGTTCAGGCAACTGTCTGCCGCAGCCTCCTGGGTAGCTGGGATTACAAATGCTCACAACCACGCCTGGCTAATTTTTTATTTTTTATTTTTAGTAGAGACAGGGTTTCACCACATTGGCCAGGCTAGCTTTGAACTCCTGATCTTGTGATCCACCTGTCTTGGCCACAAAGGGCTGGGGTTAGAGGCATGAGCCACTGCACCCAACCAGATTTTTAAAAATAACTTCACATCACATTGAGATACCACTTCACGCCAGTTAGAATGGCTATCATTAAAAAATCTGGAGACAACAGATGCTGCAGAGGATGTGGAGAAATAGGAATGCCTTTATACTGTTGGTGGGAATGTAAATTAATTCAACCATCGTGGAAGACTGGCGATTCCTCAAGGATCTAGAACTAAAAATACCATTTGACCCAGCAATCCCATTACTGGGTATATACCAAAGGATTATAAATTGTTGTATTATAATGACACATGCACATGTATGTTCACTGAGGCACTGTTTACAATAGCAAAAACTTGGAACCAACCCAAATGCCCATCAATGATAGACTGGATAAAGAAAATGTGCCACATCTATACCATGGAATACTATGCAGCCATAAAAAAGAATGAGTTCATGTCTTTTGCAGGGACATGGATGAATCCGGAAACCATCATTCTCAGGAAACTGATGCAAGAACAGAAAACGAAACTCCTCACGTTCTCACTCATAGTGGGTGTTGAACAATGAGATGAGAACACATGGACACAGGGAGAGGAACAACACACAGAGGCCTGCTGGGGGGTGGGGAAGCTAGAGGAGGGATAGCAGGAGATTGGGGGGGCTTGGGGAGGGATAACATTAGGAGAAATACATAATGTAGATGATGGGGGGATGGATGCAGCAAACCACCATGGCATATGTATACCTATGTAACAATCCTGAATGATCTTCACATGTACCCCAGAACTTAAAGTATAATAAAATAAATGTTACATTCTATATTAGGACACTCTGGCATTAAGAGAACATTTATACCTCTAATATATATTAATTTACCTCTCTTTTGATCAAGTCGAAGCTGGGTAAAGTGCTTTATAAGAATCCAACTAGAATTCAGTCCAGGAAGTAGAATAAGGAACAAGCAGGCCGTGGAATTTAAGTTAAAATAATAGGAGAAGAGCAATCTGAAACATTTTAATGAAAAAAAGGTATAATATTTTAGATTTCACTAAACCAAAAATGGGAACATTTGAATTTTTTTTTATTTACTAGGAATAAAATTTCCAGCAAGTCACCTAGTATCAGATGATTCAATTTTGTATAAAATACTTATTTCAGGGTGTTAAGAAAAGTAAATAAGAATGCAGAATAAGGATTTTATTTCTCCAAATACAGAGAATTGTTTAAGAATAAGGCATCATCAAGAAAAGTATCAAGAGGACAGAGGAGCTGTCTGATTTAGAGCTAGCTGTAAGTGAATAAATAAGAAAAATGTTAAATACATTCATCTATGAAGGTGACAAGTTTTAGGCCTCATTAAAATTACTTCTATCCTATGAGGGGAAACAAATTCCAACTGTGCTACCATTTTCTATTGCCCAAGGTTTGCGCACTCCAGTAATGAAGCCGGAGAAGAAGCTTCTGCTGTTGCTGCAGAGAGCTGCTGTGTTCTTGATATAAACACTTGTAACCTTGCTCCATCTACTGAGGAATGTGAAAATATATTCATAATTATATAACTTATTTCACTGGAAGTAAGTTCATTTACACATCTCAAAGCTATTCCTCATTTCACTTGTTTCTGATATTGTTTTTTTCACACACAGTGGTGCAGAGTGTAATAAAATAATCAAATGAAAAACTTCCAAATGAGATCGGTAATAGAATTAGAGGAGGAAATGTGATACATAGGAACAGTAATAAAGAGAAGAAGAGACGAAAGAAGCCAAGGGCAGTTATAAGGAATCCAAATGAAATAGCCAAGAAGTAAGTAAGACCAAGGATCAAAAACACAGGCACAAAAAGCAACAGGAAGAGGCACTGGGCAGGGCTGACAAAAAAATGCTGACCTGCTCTAATGAATCTTGACAAAGTGACTTTGTCCGGGCTTGAGGCTAGTTTTAAAGGTTCTGCAGTGTACTTGCATCCCTGGTGGTTCACATTTTTCACACCTTTTTGAAAGGTAGGCATCCCATGAAGGCATATACCCTTAAACACACAAATTCTAACACTACAGTTCTTCCAGGGAATTTATATAATCAGTATAATTGCTTTTTTCATATTAATTTCTTCCATTTTAATTGTTTATGGAGCATAAACAATGCTAAGCATTTTAGTGCTATAATATTTTAAATCATATAAAATCAATTATTAGTAGTTCATAATTCCGTTGGCATATTGTTAAAAACTCAAACATAATTTAAGCAACATTAATGCACCAAAACATTGTAATTTTAGCTTATATAAAATAAAATGTAAACATTTAGTGTTCTCAGTTCAGGTCGAGGAAGAAAAATAAAAGAAGTAATGGCTACATTCTATATTTTGAAGAAAAAAATCAAAAGAAATGTACAAATATAGAGTGTCAGAATGACAAAAAAATGATGTGCCAAACACTTATTTGAAATTAAGGCTATTTCACTGAAAATCATTTGTCAATAGCACAATCAGAAAAGATATGGTGATACACAATGACATAGAATAATAAGTCTGGCTTTAAAAATAGTAATTATTGAAGGAATACATAGAATGCCCACAAGTACTGAGGAAAATAGGAGGCTTCCAGTAAAATACATATTTGGACATTATTTGGTCTATAAACGTTGAGTTCATGTATTTTTATTTCTCACTTTTTTAAACGTATTAGTGATAGATGGCAGAAGAGAGATAACATGGCAAATAAGGTCTAAGGAAATTGAAGACACTGTAATCCAAAATGGTAGGTCAGGGCTTTCTGTAAATTTATTTTACAATAATCTCTGTAGCTTTCATTTCCATGGATTAAAACTGTTGACTGGAGTATCTCTATATGGGTTTTCATTTCCTCTTGTTTACTCTAATGAGTCACAGGGGCATCCTGGGCTATTAGTTTTACCAGCTATTAGAGACTTGATTACTTCCTTTTCCATTTATTTTATTTTCCTCAGTCCTTCTGGGATATGGCTCTTTAAACAATCTTCTATTTACATGGTACCTTTTCCCTCTGGATGTAATTATTTTTAAACTGGTCAATGTTACATTTGGCAAGCTCTGTGCTACCTGAATTTAAAAATTTTTTTAACTTTTTGTTTTGTTTTGCTATAAGAACATGTGATGCAGAATCTCAGAGGTTTAGCTTCATGATTATTTACAGAATTACTTTATGGGTATATAATTCATGCCACTATTTGGAGAGTTTTAAAATAAATTCAACATTACCTTTAATGTCACCATCAGTTTTACTATTTAATCTCCCTAACCCTATCTTCCATTTCTACAAATGAAGCTCCAGCAGTTTTGCTAGCTTTCAACAATTTTTTAGTTGAAATAGACTATTTAAACCCTATTTTAAGCAAGCATCTGCATGCTTAATTATCTGAATATAAAATTTGTTTTTATTATTAAAAGGGCTTTTCAATGATAAAATATGAAATTCTATTTTCTATACCATATTAAGCTTAATATTTTTAATCAAGTAATGGGCTCATCTCATCTATACCTTCAGTCATTCAAATTCACGATAAGAAGGGTAGTATATTTAAAGAAAACACACTGTTATACTTTTTCATAATTGAGAACTATATATATGTACACATATATCTGTATACAGTGACTGAGAAATACATATGTACATGTATATCTGCGTACAAATGCATATGTAACAGCCATACCAGTTTCAATCATTAACAATATACAAATGAGTTTTAATTTTCATTACAGAGTCCATGAGTACAGAACAAAAGAACTGGAAATGAAAGATACAGGTTATATTTTTGTTACTCTAAGCTCATTTTCTTAAGTTGCTTTGAGGATAATTGAGTCACAGTTTTTAAAAGTGCTTGGTAAAGTGTCTTACGCTGTGTATATGTTATACACTAATTAATAAAAACACAAACTTTAGAAAATAAGTGTTTCACTGCAACAAAAACTAATCCAGTTTGTATCCTAGATTCTAACTTCATCTTACAAGCATATAAGATCTTTAGACAAGCACAATGAAATATATTAATAAGTATTCTGCTAGGATCAAAGAAATAAATGAATGAGAAATAGGACAAAATAATTCTTGGGAATTTTTTTTTCTCCTAAATGGCAGTGTGCACATAAAACTTAAACACACTGAAGAAAAAGTTTAGTAATCTAACAGTTTTCTCTGGGTACTTAGAGATTTTCATTTTAATCATTTTTCTCTTAGAAGACAGAATATTTCTTTTAGACATAAATGATATATGATCACAAAATCCTTTGCTTTCTAGAATTACTTTTATCAAAGTCAAATGGTATAGCAATATTTACCAGACTTCAGAGTTTCTGGAAGCACTCTGCAAAACAGCAATGCAAACAAAAATATACACAGGAAACCATGTATGAAATACTAAGGCATTGTTTGCTATTTATTTTATATTTATAGATTCCTTTGAGAAATAGTTTGCTCTTTGGCATTATTTTAGATATTATACAAAACCATGCATATATACTGTCAAATAAATAGAAGTAATATAATAACTCTATATAGTGTTGCTTAACAAAACACTAGAAATCAGCCTGTAAGGATGGGTATCGTGTGGCATATGCCAAGAGATGATCATCATAATTATTCCCTTGAACTCTATGTCACTCCTCGTATTTCCTGAAATGTAACAAAGATTTTATTAAAAATACAATGTTGTGTTGCAATTGTTATTTGTTGGTTGTCTAAGCAACAGAAATCATTTTATTTACACTAAAGAATTTAGAGAAAAAAAACACATTTTTAAAATTTCTGTGTCCTTAAATCAGGTTCAAATAATAGCAGTGTTTACTGCAAAATATATATGCAAAATTATTATAAGATAATCATATTATATCCAGAAACTTCACTCTAGATCTGCCACATACTGGTAAAGATTCTTACTGCTGAGTATTTGAAGTATAATAACAGTTCACATGAAAATAGAATTATTATTGTGTATAGATAACCTGCAATCTCCAATCAATCCCTCACATAGGCAGAATTGATACAAATTATTTGGATGTTGAGAAATGAAATAGAGAATATAGATATTTTTATTATTGTTGATGCAGTAGGCTTACTAACCATAAAAGACTGTCACGTTGTAGAATAATTTCATGAAGTGAATAGTGAGAAAGCAGAATATATCCCCCAACGTGAGAGATGAAGTATCTTCCATTCCTTTAATTCTCAAAGCTTATTGCTGTGTCAGAAAATTTGCCCTAATTTTTATTATTTTTTTCACGGCCTAGAGTACTTTCCCCCTGCATCTTTGCATAACGTACTCCACTGATTTAAAATTAACACTTCCTTAAATCTCCATATCTTGTACTTTATGTACTTCACATTTCTTCTCACCACGTAGACATATGTACACACATGTTGCTATGGCTTAGATGTTTGTACCTTCCACACTTCATCTCAAATTTTTTAATGATACAAATATCTGCACATATTTATGGGGTACAAGCGATAATTTGTTACCTACACAGACTAATTATCAAGTCAGTAACTTATTCTGTCTGCATAGCTGTATATTTGTATCGTTAACCAACCTCTCTTTATCTCCTCCCTAAGCCACACATTCTTCCCAGTGACTGGTACCTATCATTCTACCTTCTACCTCCACGAGATCAACCTTTACCTCCCACATATGAATGAGAACATGTGATGTTTGTCTTTCTATGCCTGGCTTATTTCACTTAACATAATGACCTCCGATTCCATTCATGTTACTCCAAATGATATAATTTCATTTTTATGGCTGCTTAGTATTCCACTGTATATATATGTATATGTGTGTTTGGTGCGGAGAGAGACAGAACACTTTTTCTAATCTACTCATCTGTTGATAGACACTTAGGTTGATTCCATATTATGCTATTGCTAAAAGCACTCTACCAGAGTGTAGGTACTCCTTTGATATACTGATTTCTTTTCATTGGGATAAATACCCACAATGGGATTGCTGGATCGTATGGTAGTCCTGGTAGTCCTGTTTTTAGTTTTTTTGCAAAATCTCCTGGCTATCCTAGTTGACATTTGATACCCAATGTTGGAGTTTAGCTTTAATAGGAGCTGTTTGGTTCATGAAGGCAGATCCCTCATAAAGAGATTAATGACCTTTCTTGAGGGCGAGTGAGCTCTCATCTATTACTTCTCTGCAGAGCTGGTTGTTAAAAAGAGCCTGCAACGTCCTCTCTTTTTTGCTCCCTCACTTGTCATATCATCTCCTCACAAACTGGCTCCCTTGTGCTTTCCGCCATGAGTGGTATCACCCTGAGGCCCTTCCCAGATGCAAATGTCCAATCTTGGACTTTTCAGCCATCAGAATCATAAGCCAAATAAACCTTTTTCTTTATTAATTGCTCAGCCTCAGATATTCTTTAATAACAATGTAAAATGACATACATATATACATACATATATATGCATGCATTTTTTTAGTGTCTACCAGCAGAAATAAAGATTATGAATGTCTAGTCCTCATAAAGGCCATTCTTTTACTCATTCAGCTCCTTATTCCCAGTCCCTCTAAGAATTCCTCTTTGATAGAAACTCTAGAAAACATGAATGAATGAGTAGGGCTGAATGGAGAATAGCACTTTATTCAATGGGACAAGAGGTAAGCCTGTGTAGTTGTCCTGAGAAAGCCTTCGACATTTCAGAATGGCTGATAAAAGGTGGGAGGAGCCTGGTATGTCAGCAGTGGGGCATGAAGAATGTGAGCATGGGTAGAACTTAACTCTAATCATTGCAGTTTAGGCTTTACGTAATGTGATCTTAAGAAAGCACAGCCAATGAAAAATGAAGTAGGGTTATGGCATTGCAGATTTGCAACTTAGGAAGATCTCACTGCTACAAGGTTAGATAGGGATTATAGGTTGTGAAATTAAAGGCAAGGGATTAGTTAACAGAACATTGAAAAACTGAGACAAGAATTTATAAGAGCATAAATTATGAGTTGAATGCTGTAGCAAAATACAGATGTCAATATTTCCAAATAATAGTCGCCTAAGCACGTGAACCTATCCCCTTCTGTTTCTCAGCTCCCTACCAAGGTAACACAAAATTTGAAAGGATCTTGGGAGTATTGGAATATAATCAATTTATTTAAAATATTCAAATCTCATACTGCAAAATGACAGTGAAGATCTAAAGTGTTACCCACACCTAGAAAATCACTATTCTTCTCTAGGAGAATCTCAGGCAAAGACTGTTAATTTGATTGATGAGATCAATGTCGAACTTCATATTTAAAATTATGGAAGCCAGAAAACAGTATAAGAACATATTTAAAGTGCTGAAGAAAAAAAAATCAGTCAAGAATTTTGCGTCAAGCAATACAATCCTCCAAAAAATGCAGAGATGAGAAGGATATTTTCAGATGTGCAAAACCAAGTCCTTGAGAAGAGCAGATACGTACTAGAAAAAAATGGTAAAGGGATTTGAAGCTGAAGGTAAACGATACCATATGGCAACTCATATGTACAGAAGGTATAAAGAACATAAAATATTAAATATTATTTATAAATAAATATATACTATTTTCTTACTTTCTTTAAAGACTTTAACAAAACATAGCACTGTTCCAATGGGCTTAAGAAAAATGGAGAGATATGCAATGCATATTGATAATAATAGTAATAAGGACACTGTGGGGAAAGATTAAAATATATTGTAGTAAATTTTACATATTTCATCTAATGCAATTGAATTAAAAACAAATAGCAAAATGCAGACCTTAATCCAACCTCATGAATAATGATACATTATTTATGTAAATAACAAAATACTACAATTTTTAAAAGAATTGTTAGAATTAATTCAAATGCAACAATTAGTATATGCAATGTAAAATACACAAAGACATGCAGATTGAAAAAAGAAGAAAGGAAAATTTTATCTCATGCAAAGTAAGCCCATAAGAAACTCACTGTGGCTATGGCAATACCATATAAAATACAGTTCAATTTAAGGAGTAGTATTGCAGTCAAAGAGGGCAATTTTCTACTGAAAGAACGGTCAATCCATGAAGAATACAATGAATGTAAATTCAGTGATGTATCACTTAATGGCAAGGATATGTTCTGAGAAATCTGTTCTCATGATTTTATCTTGTGCAAACATCAATCACAGAGTATATAACACAATCTTGATGGTATAACCTATACACACCTAGGCTATATGGTGTAGCCCGTTTCCCCTAGGCTACAAACCATATACCATGTCACTGCCCTGAATATTGTAGGTAAGTGTAACACAATGATAAAATTGTGCACATCTAAACACAGCTAAACAAAAATGTTACTGTAAAAATATAGCATAAAAAGTAAAAAAATTCTAAAAAGATAGACACACTTAAGGCACCTTACCAAAATATTAGCAAATTAAATAGAAAAATGTATAACTATGTTTAGTGGAAATGTATCAAAGGAATACAAAAGCAATTTAATATTTGAAAATCCATTAATGAAATATACCACTCAAAGGAAAATGAAACACATAATCTCAGTAGATTTACAAAAAATTTACTACTGGATCATTAAATAAGCAGTAATCTAGTAATGAAAGGAAAATTTATAAACCTAATAAAGGATATCTATTAAAAAATGCTAGCACCACACACAATGGTGAAAGATTAAAGGCTTAAATGCTTCCCTACCAGGATCAAAAATAAGAAACACAGGGGCTCACGCCTGTAATCCCAGCACTCTGGGAAGCTGAGACAGGCAGATCACTTGAGGTCATGAGTTCAAGACCAGCCTAGCCAAAAGGGTGAAGCCCCGATCTCTACTAAAAATACAAAAATTAGCCAGGTGTGACGCTGCACACCTGTAGTTCCAGCTACTCGGGAGACTGAGGCAGGCAGAATCACTTAAGCCCAGAGGCGGAGGTTGTAGTGAGCCAAGACCGCACCACTGCACTGCTGCCTGCGTGAGACAGTGAAACTGTCTCAAAAAATAAAAAAGGAACAGATACACATTATCCTTTCTTCCATTTAATATATTTACATTTATAATATAAATATATTATTGCTTTTATATTATCATATAATTTATATTATAAATTATAATATTGTCCCATTCAGGACAAAGGCAAGATATATTCATAGAAAATAAACAGACTGTAACACACACACAAAAATAATACTTTTCAGAGCATGTAAACAGGAAAGCAGAAAAACTGAAATAGTGAACTTAGGAAGGTTGTAGGATAGAAATTCACCATCAAATGTTAATATCTATATTTCTATAAATTTGTAAGAACATTTGGAAAGAGGAATGAAAATACAATTAATTTACAACAGCATCTGCAATGAAAATTATCAAGTAATAAATTTAATAGAATATGTACAAAACTTTCATTGAAAATTACAAATCATTGATGATGAGTGGGTGGTTGTTTTATAGTTGTGCACATCTGCCAGAACTCTGCATTGTACACTCTGCATGGATGCAACTTATTATAAATAAATTGCATTTCACTCAGATAAAAACTGTATCAAGAAAAGTAAGACTCTGTATCAGTCTGTTACCAATAAATATTTTTGTGGATATATATATTAAGGTATTCTTCATTAGAAATCAGACATTTACTTTGAAATATGGCATTCACCATTTATTATTCTGTGAAGTAGAAATATATGTCACTCTTTTTCTTTAAAAATTTATGATTCTATTCTGGGCATAGTGTCTTATACCTGTAATCCCAGAACTTTGTGAGACTGAACCAGATGATTACTTGAGGCCAAGAGTTTGAGACCAGGCTGGCCAACATGGCCAAACCTCGTCTCCACCAAAAAAAATACAAAAATTAGCAGGGCGTGGTGGCAGGCACCTGTAGTCTCAGCTACTTGGGAGGCTGAGGCACCAGAATCTCTTGAACCTGGGAGGTGGAGGTTGCAGTGAGCTGAGATCACACCACTGCATTCCAGCCTGGTTGACAAAGCGAGACTCTGTCTCAAAAAAAAAATTTGTATATAAATATATATTTGTATATA
>NW_016107562.1:2553451-2567786 GCF_001604975.1 Cebus imitator
CAATAGAGATAGAAATAGGGATAGAAATAAGCAGATAAAATGTAGGCCTCAGCAAGTCAGTGGTCTTTGCTCTTTTGTCACTAGTATATACCTATAAATGTTTGTTAAATAATACTTTATACGATTTTTAGTTACATGAATGGTGGACATATGTTGAGATTTGGGTGGATTAAAGGCAAAATTCCTTGTTACTTATACCTGCAGAGGAGAGAAGTCTGCCAGCCAGGATCACACAGGACGTTGAACTCTGTGGCTGGGGTGACAGCAAGCTGGAGCTGGAGTGGGCAGCTTATGTGCAACACTTGCAGGATGGGGTTAGGAAGGCGACTTGGGCTGCCTGTGCACTGGCTCATTCGAATAATTTCACAGGCACCAGGGACACAGGAGCTGTCTCTAGTTGTCTAGTACCTGAGATTACGGCTGTGAGGGTGAGTGAACAGTGACAAAAGGTGAGAAAGCCCAGTGAGGGAAGTCGTCGGAATGCAGATTTAATCAGCTTCTCAAAAATGGGAATGGAGTGCTCTCTACCTAGAGCCTCAAAACTGGACCAAGATAGTATTAAAACAGCAACAACTACATTACAAATAACTATACATCAAGGACAAAAAGTCTAAATAACAAAAGTCATGTATAGTAAGCAGAAAATTTTAAATAGTAATCCAAAACAACAAAAACAAAAAAGTTAAAGCCATGTTTTTTAAAGAAAAACTTTCTTATAATCATGCTACTATCCAATGTGAGATTCATACACTGGAACATAATATTTGTGATTTTATATACACCACTAAAGGTATTATTTATGGCTTTGTTTTCAGCTAGTACAGAAAATAGTACATAAAACATTTTGCAGATCATTTCCTTGATTACTTAGTAGCATTCGGAAATATAAACCCAGCAGTCTGCCTGTATCACCTCTAGCTCAGCTGTTCAGCTAAAACTGGCCCATCACAGATCACAACAGAATCCGCTGCATTTATCTCTGCTCTGAAGAGATGCTTACTGTTATTGTTTAGAGACATCTGACAACTGTATCAAATTTTTTATCTGAGATTTATATTCTGAAAAACAAAAAATCACCACTTCAGTCAAGTTTTAAAAAGAGCAAATCATTATTATTCCACTTCACAAGCTCAAACAAAACAAAAGCAAATAACTCAAAAACGTGTATTTCTAATTTTTCAATGCCATCTGAGCTACCTAAGCCTAGTTATTTGATTTATTCTTCGGTAGATAAAATGTATGCTCTCGCCCTAGCTAAAACAAAACCTCTATCTACCTTAAGCACACTTTCTCTTAGTTTCTAACATCTAATGATCATTTCTGAAATCATACAGTGCTTTATACTAGGTGAGGTAGAAAAAACACTACACTGATTCATTATACAGTAAAATTTTGGGGTAAAACACTAACTTTAATTAAGTAAAGCTCCCCTACGAGTAGTCCTCAAAAATGTGTGCTTACTTTATCTAAAGTAGTTTTGAACAATTAGGTACCACATCATAAAATTTAAGTGGCAAATACAGTTTTTTAGTATAGGTTTAAATGATACAAAGTATGTAATTTTACATAGATTGTATATGAGAGTATTTTAAATTGAATTTGGCATTATCAACTTTTTTTTTTAACTTTATGTTCTGGCGTACATGTGCAGATCATGCAGGGCTGTTCATAGGTACATACATAACAAGGTGGTTTGCTGCCTCCTTTCCCCCTTTGACTATATCTGGCATTTCTCCGCATGTTATCCCTCCCCACCTTCCCCACCCCCTGCTGTCAACTTTTAAAATTAATCCAATGGAATATAATTTTCATATGAATTATAAACCTGACAATATTTAAAAGATTCATGTAAAACCTTTTCTAATGTTTGAAAATTTACATGAAGCTCCTATTTCCATTCCACTTCTTCCAAAGAATTTTATGCAGATGAATATATAAATAAAATATAAAGCAGTACATATTTAGCATTAACTTTTGATCTTTACAACACATTTTTGCTATAAAAGATGTATATTGTCACATAATTAAATTTCTTTAAATCACTAGGTTCTGAGAATTAAACTATAGACTGCTATAAAAATTGACATATTATCAAAAATATGTATACTGATTTTGATTTATTAAACACGAACATATTTTATTGAAAAAACATCAGTGAATTGTGTGAGATTTACTATTATGAATTATTTCATATATCTGTGGATGACTATCAGTTGCTAAAATGAAGAATTATCAGTTCTATTCCTTTTATTATTAATTTGATCACTGTGAAATATTTCATATAAATAGACATGAGTTTTGTTACAGAAATACCAATTATTTGCAATCTTTCTAATTTATATGCCAAAGTTCACATAATTATTGATCATCAAATTTGTTATGTGCTGGCAGCTTGAGTCAATGCTTCTTTAGCTTTGTTGAAACCGTGAAACATAAAATGACCTAACTTGCACAATTTAAAACATCACACTCTTAGAGAAAGTCACATTCTAACTTATCATGAAGTATACAAAAAAGGCTATACGAGGAGTTAGCAATAACTGATCTTATCTGATATGCTTTAACTTAGAGATATTTTGAGTTAAAATTAGCTAAAACAAGTGTAAAATGTTGTTCTAAAAATTGGAATCTGCACATTTCATTTTTTCACAACTATCATCAAAGACCTATACATCCATGCCAAATTTCAATTTCGATTTTATTTTATGATGCTTCCCTTTACCAATCTGTCATCTGAAATCTTACTTGAGTCCTTTATTTTTCTCACTCCCTATATCTGCTGCATCAGCAAGTCCTGAGCGCTCTGCTGTCAAGTTTTAACAGTAGAGGGGAGGAGAAGGAGAAACCAACTACTTCTCTTCCACTCTAGCGTTAAAACTTGGATCCATTTCCTATCACTTCTTGCCTAGATTATAGCAAAGGTTGCCTAACATGTCACTCTTTTTTCTCCTTTATAGCTTTGTGTGTTAGGAAGTTCACAAAACTCAGAATTATGATGCTTAATTCAGAACAACTTACTCTGCTAAAAATCCTCTAATGTATACCTATTCCACTCAGAGTAAAATGCTGGTTAAGCTGCCACTTTGAATTCCTATCTTATTTTTTCTCTCTAAACTCACTCCTTTTCTGTCATACTGACCTGCTCAATGTAACTGAAACACTACGGAGACACTCCAATACCACTGAGATACAGGGAAATTCTTATTTGACAATATTTATTTTGGATATTGGTCAGTTGTCCATAATTACTACTTCTTTGCTTAATTGATAACATTATTCTTTTTCAGGCTGTTTTTAAAATATTTATTCTGTCTCATCATTTTCAACAGTTTACTTATAATTAAATCAGGCTGTCTATATTTATCCTCATTGAAATTTGTGGAAATTCTTTTTTCTTTTTGTTTTTGAGACTACAACCTCCACCTACTGGGTTCAAGCAATTTTCCTGTCTCAACCTCCTGAGTAGCTGGGATTACAGGTGCATGCCACCAAGCTCAGCTAATTTTTGTATTTTTAGTAGAGATGGGGTTTCACCATGTTGGTCAGGCTGGTCTCAAAGTCCTGGCCTCAAGTGATCCACCCAGCCTCCATCTCCCAAAGTGCTGGGATTATAGGCATGAGCCACCAGACCAGGCCAGAAATTCTTAGAGAAATTCTTAATCATGTATTTTGATGGCTTTAATCATTTTAGGGAAATTCTTAGGAATTATTTCTCCAAATATTTCTTATTTCTCACTTCCTTTGTGTTATACATTTTTACAGCAATTACATGTATGTTAAAACTTTTTACAATGTCCCATTTATCTCTCTTTTCTATATCCATGATCTTCTCTTTGTGTTTCAAAATGAATTTTTACTTATGTCACTCCTAATTTATTCTTCTCTGTCTACTATACCTAATATTTTATTAAACTTATCTGTTAAATTCTTCATTACAGTTTACAAGACTTTTATCTCTAAAATGTTTTAATTCCTTTGGATTTATTTCAGTTTCTTAGGAATTCTACATATATTTAAACATATTAATGCTAGCTATTTCATAGTCCATTCCCGATAACTCCAAGATCTGAACTGACTGAAAGTCTCTATTGTTTGTTCTATTCTATTTTTGTTCTAATTTTTAGCAGTTTTAAAATTCTGATTGGATACTAGATATTTTTTCATTAAAATTTGTAGAAATTTATAGCCTCAAGAGAAAATCGTTCCCAGAATATGAAGCCAGTCACGGAGGTTCCCTCTTTGCTGGGATTCTGACCCTCAAGTTCTAACTGCACTGGCATTCCCAAAGTATAAATTCTGCTTCTTCATACCATGTAAATGTCATTTGTTTGGACTCTATTCAAAGGGTTAGTAAATATCCTCTTTGAAAAGTCTACGGTGAATAGAAGGCTATGCGATCTCAGTGTCTTGTGTATGGTAGCCCCTCAAGTCCTGCCTGCTTTAGTTGCCCTTCAATGCCATCAGATGTTTTTGTTTTTGTGTTTTTAACCATATTCAGCCTTTATAATTTTTTTTTGTTTTTGGTGAGAAAGTAAGTCCATTAGAGTATTTTGGTCAGAGCTAGAAGTCTCTCAATTTTTCTCTGTAAGAAAATGAAGAAAGAATTTTTTTAAATATACCAGAGAAAAAATATTTAACATGGAATTTCCTTGGAACAGGTCTTCCTGAAAAGGGACAGTCAGAAACCAATGATCCCTCTAACACTGGTTAAAAAAAATGTGGATGTGCATTTAAAAATCTTTACTATCACAGAGGCCATACTTTTCACCATCTAGTACAGTACATGCTTATCTTGAGTTTTCTATTTCAATAAAGTTAGATTTTAGATACAAAATATTTGCTACCTAGCTTATATAGTACATAATATATATATATTTTTCATTGTACTTTAGGTTCTGTGGCACATGTGCAGATCATGCAGGATTGTTGCAGGGGTACATACATGACAAGATGGTTTGCTGCTTCCATCCCTCCTTCACCTACATCTAGCATTTCTCCCCATGTTATCCCTCCCCAAACTCCCCACCTCAGGCTGTCCATCCCCTGCCCCCACCAACAGACTGCAGTGTGTGATGCTCCCCTCCCTGTGTCCTTGTGTTCTCATTGTTCAACACCCGCCTATGAATGAGAACATGAGGTGTTTGATTTTCTGTTCTTGTGTCAGTCTGCTGAGAAAGATGGTTTCCAGATTCATCGATGCTGCTAAAAAGGACACAAGCTCATCGTTTTTTATGGCTGCATAGCATTCCATGGTATATAGGTGCCACATTTTTCTTTTCCAGTCTATCATTGATGGGCATTTGGGTTGGTTCCAGGTCTTTGCTATTGTAAACAGTGCTGCAATGAACATAGGTGTGCATGTGTTTTTATAATAGAGTGATTTATAATCATTTAGGTATATACCCAGTAATGGGATTGCTGGGTCAAATGGAATTTCTATTTCCAGGTCCTTGAGGAGTTGCCACACTGTCTTCCACAATGGTTGAACTAATTTACACTCCCACCAATAGTGTAAAAACATTCCTGTTTCTCCACATCATCTCCAGCATCTGTTGTCTCCGGATTTTTTGATGATCACCGTTCTAATTGGCATGAGGTGGTATCTCAATGTGGTTTTAACTTGAATTTCTTTAATGACCAGTGATGATGAGCATTTTTCATGTTTGTTGGCCTCATATATTTCTTCTTTTGAAAAGTGTCTGTTCATATCCTTTGCCCACTTTTGGATGGGTATGTTTGTTTTTTTCTTGTCAATCTGCTTTAGTTCTTTGTAGACTCTGGATATTAGCCCCACAGTAATATTATTAACAATTGGAAATTGAAGGATGAGAAAAAATACTTCCATACAAATAGAAGAAATATATTGTAGGTAGAGGGAAAATGCTGACATTGGACAGAAAAAGTGGAACTTTTAAAAGTATTTAACACTATATTTTAAACTTGAAGAGTGGTAAATATACATTTCCTTCAGTATTGTTTTTCAAAAGTATATATTATGTGAAGCATTCAAAAACAGATGAAGTGAATTTATTATTGAGAGTATTATTTTAGTTAAGCATAGAACATAGGATTATTTTCTGATCTAGAGCATACATGCTGTAATTTAACATTACTTAATAACAGATGAATTTATGAGATAATCTTCATAAGAAACAAAGATTATACTGCATGGAAAGCTAAATGATGGTGATCTTGTATTTCTAAGCCTATTCAATTATAGATAAAATTATATTTTGTTAAAGTATAAAGAGAAGAAAAGGAATCACTTAAAACCAAGCTTTCAAAACACAAAAAAACTCATATTCACTATTTTTTTTTCAAGAATTCTGGCAAGTTATGTAAGTGTAATTTTATTTTACAGAAGGAATATTCATCATGTAATCTAGCCTGTTTGCCCAGGAGGAATAATACCAGGAGGAATAATGCCTCAGTGAAATATCATTCCCCATCTCCTCTGATTAAATATCTTGGTCCTCTGATGTTTTATTAATATATCTCATGTTTTTCTGGATACTCCTGTATAAATTTGTCTTATTTAGAATACATTGTAATAAACCACACTTTGACTTTTTACACAGCCAGATAAGCCAAAAATTAGTGAAGTTTTACTGTTTTGAATGGTTATAATTTTATATGTATTATGCATATGTATTATATTATGTATACATACATATATGTATTACAATATACAATTGATTATATTTTTAAATTATAATAAAAAACAAGTGTTGACTAAAGAAATGATTTGGTACTTGTTGATAAAATTAAAATTGAAGCAGAACAGTTGAAAACATATAGCACATATGAATTTACCTCATGGAGGTCAAATAAGCATTTTCATGATTTTAAGTATAGAATGTACCTAATAAAAATAATGAAAATTTATATAAAAATAATATTTTCTCTGGAAATAACTGACAAAAATATATATCTGAAAGAAACAAAAGTAACTGAGATATGTATTTGCAAATATTATCATAAAGTAAAAAAAAATGCATTGCTTTGTCCAAACAGCTCGTAATACAGCATCAAGATATGGATGCTGCCCATGTCCGTGTGTTTCTGCTCTGCTCCAACTCTTAGAGAGCCATCATGTTAATTAAAAATTCTGAAATATCATAAGCATGTCTAGAAATTAAGAGAAATCACAGAAAGACTAAAGACAGATATAATTGTATTTGATAATGAAGTCATAGTCCTTGGTAAAGATAAACTAGGTTTGCTAACAATGTTCATGGAACATGGAGGACTTCCAAGGTCACCATCAAGGCAAATATTTGGGATTATGCCAATCAGAAAAAAAAAAAAAAACTGGCGAATTTGTTATTTTTTGTCCCACTTATGAGAAAATCAGCTCACCAGAGATATTTGCTTTCAATTGAGAACTTAGAATAGGTGTGTTCACATTAGGGAGACAGGAAAAGTGAAATAGAAAGTTGCTTATACCCCAAAGGAGTAGAGATAATCCAGAAGTCTAGCTACTGGCAAAATATGTTCAGCCACACGAACACAAACTGGCCCCAAAAGTCACGAGGTACAAATATATGTAAATGGTATAATACAGGATATTGATACACAGAAATGCCAACAGAGGATCACAAATTCTTATATAGACTCTCTTCTTTACAGTTAAACTTATATCTTTGGAGCTGAGTATGTTGTATTTGGAAGAACAGGGAAGGCACATCAGTTCTGCAAAACTCAAACATTTTGCTAGTAGTGAGAAAACACTTGGCTTTAATGGCCCCTTCGGTTATCAGAGTGGATCCAAGCAATGACTTATTTGGACACTGCACATGATGAGCTGTAGGCCCTTAATTGTACTTACTGCCATTAGCCTTTCCAGGACCAAGAAGCAATCCAAAATGCTACCCATTACCCTGAGAGTCAGTTGCCTACAATCATTTCTGGTAAAACGTCTCTATAATTCATAGTTTCTAATTTCAAGAACAAAAACCATACCTGCATAGCACAAGTCAATATAAATATACTAAGTTCCTCTAGAAATCCCAGCCAACATCTGAAAACCAGTCTTGGAGGCTGACCAGGAAGGAAAAAAAGGTTCACATACTGCCGCAGACCTATTTGAGGTTCTCACTGGCTGCCACCACTGGACAATAACGTTGAGCCTTGCTCCCACAAAACCATCAGTGCCAAGTCTGCATTTCCACAAATGGGACTACGGAAATTGTATCTGGTTGCCTCAGTGGCCCCCATCCTCTGTCATAAAATGTACCGCATAGTTCCTCTTTTCTGTATGTATGGAGGTGAGTATTCCGTTTTTATCCCTTTTCCTTCTTTTTCTCCTCCTCTGTTTTCACTTACTTCTTTTAATTTTTCTTCATTTTCTTCTCCTGTTCCTCCTCCTTCTTTCTCCTCTTCCTCTTTCTCTCCTTTTCCTTTCTTGTTTCTCTTCGTTGTCTTCTTCCTTAATTCAAAATCTAAGCAGTCACTTGATGTCCCAAGCCAAAGATTCATGAATGACAGAAAACGCTTTTATCTAAACTTTACATTTTGCTTAATGGACGGTAGGATCTATCTTAAGAGGCACAGGATTTCCAAACACAGATTTAGGATAGACATAATGAGTAGTTAAATATAATGATGGATATTTACTCCATCTGTAGTTCCATTCCTTAATACCTAACCCCCCAAAAACCCTCCTCTAATGTGAACCAAACTGTTATATATTTATTGCAGTGTCAGTTGCAACTTAGAAAAGCAAAAAATAATAATAAAATAAAAAATAAAGAGCAAAAGAAAGAAAGAAAGAAAAGTGATCACTAACAGATCACTAAACATATCATGAAATGACCATATTACGGAGTACTATGGTACTACATGGTAAAAAAATTTACCAGACCTTTGTAGAATAACAAATGGGTTTCTCCAATGAGAAAGCAAGCAGGCTCTCAGACGTCATTCCTAGATGCAGCTTCTGTGCTCTTATCTTCATTTGTCATTCATTCCCCTGGATTCTGCTCAGGAAATTCATGCTCAATCAAAATATTACAAGCTCAGCTAGAAGTGTCCTTCACCCTGAGTCCTCTCCTCAATTCTAACGGGTACCTTGCCCTGGGAAGCCTTTGGGATAAAGCCAGGGATGGCTTCCCTTGGTTCAAGTTGGAGACTGGGAGTGCCTACAGGGTTCTTCCTGCTGCTGTTTCTACTTTTATATTTCTATTGGCTCCGTAAATCCATTTCAACTCTAGGTAAGGATAAATTATTCTTCCATGATCCAAATTTTCAGTTTCCCCAGTGGGGATATGGGTTCAGAGGCAGACATTTCCCCCTCTTGCACTTTGGAAACTCAGTTTTTGAACTGTCTCACAGAGGTTGCAGCAGCAAGCCACTTCTTTCAAAGGATCTGTGAATTATTTTGGTTTTCCTGGTATGTTTCTGTGGTGGTGCTTGGAGCAAAAGTTTATGATGTGAGTCTCTCCATGCTGTTTTGTCTATCCAAGTGAGAGCTGCATGTTAGCCCTGTTTCCCATCCATTATTTTCCCTTCAAGTGGTAAGCATTTTTTTTTATTTCTGTTAAGGGCTAAATCAAAAATATTTTTAGTTCTATTGGAAAAACATTCTCTGGCCACAGCTCCCAGAGTTTTCTCCTTGCAGCAAGAAAGCAACCACAGACAATACATAAATGAGTAACTATGACTTTGTTCCAATAAAACTTTATTTACAAAAGCAGGCAGAGGCTGATTTTGGCCCATGGACCTTACTATGCTGACCTCTGAAGTACAGCATCAAACTATCTAAAGAGGAAAAGTCCTGAGGATGTAATACTGGATAATTTTACCAAAATGAAAAACCTATATTTGCATATCAATAGAAAATTCTTTTACAAGTGAAGTTGATACATAGAGGAAAATAGTATATATATGATGGTTGTATTCTTTTGATGTCCACCAAATGTTTATAGACTATAGGGTTAAAGGTTTTATCTTTTCTTTGTATGTTTCTGGTAATTCAAAGGTTTTACAGATTTTTTCCTGTCAGGTTATATCAGCTTTATAAATAAATATGCTTTTCTCTTTATATATTTATTATTTTGTCTAAATTTAATACCAAATACTAAAATTCATAACTTATGTAGGTTGTAGTTGCTATATATCAAATATTTTCTTCATTATTATCTGTTAGTTTATAAAATAATATATACCTTTACATCCATAAGCAATTATTGAATGCATGCAATGAGTTAATTATGCAGTCAATGGATTAGTCTAGTGAGAATGATGACATTAAAAATAATTCAATTTGTGATTTTAAATTCTTAGTTCATCATATCTTTATTTCAATGTAAACACGGAATAAATGCATCAAAAAATATATTTTTGCTGTGTGCAGAGGCTGACACATGTAATCCCAGCATTTTGGAAGATCAAGGCAGGAGGACAGCTTGAGCCCAGGAATTGGAGACCAGCCTGGGCAATATGGCAAGACCCCATCTCTACAAAAAAGTTTCAAAATGAGCCAACTGTGGAAATACACACCTCTGGCTCCAGCTACTGAGGAGGCTGAGGTGGAAGAATCGCTTGAGTTTTAATAAAATAATTTGTTTTGTTAGTTAAAAGTGAGATTTAATGACACCAATCCACTAATATATTTCCATTTTTTAATTAACCAATATTGCTGCTTTCATTTAAAGAATTACTATAAATTAAGCTGATTATGGAGAAGTGTCACAGGCCTTTAGTCAGAAAGGCAGGTGAAAGCTAGAGTGTTTATTATAACATAGAGTTTCAACCGCAGGCTATTCAAACAACATAAAAATAAAAGTAAATAAAAAGGAACTGATATTATTAATGAAAGCAACTTTAACTTTGATATTGATGAGATATCAGGGAGAAGAGACACAGTCCAAGAGACTTGGATAATACTATTTTATTGTTTGATTCTATATTAGATGTGTTCTGAGAGCCACATAGGGATTGTTCTGTCAATCTTCAAGCAATTTCCATTATTGCAATGATTGAAGAGCCTCACTTTGGCAGAGGATATACAGTGATCTTGTGTGTCTCAGTGCAATCTAATAATCATACAAAATACCGTCTACATCTCTGTCAAAATTAGTAGCAAGTTTTAATGATACCTCTCTCCTATCTCCTGAACAAAAATGTTTCCTCAAATAGCAAAGGGAAAATAAGACTGCTACCCAATTGCACCTTGTGTTCTTTTCTCATATTATACATGGATAAATTGGAGGAATAGGAAGAAAACAGAGAGAAGAAAAATGTGTATCTTTGTGTGAGTATTTGCTCCTCATGGTGTCTTGTAAGTTAGTTGATTTGCCAATATTTACTGAATGTCTTCTATGAGTCAGAACAGCATTAACCCTAGCAAAGCTCTTGGTCACAATGAACTTATACGGTATTCTAATGAAGAAAATTATTATAAATACATAAAGTTCAGACAACATTAAGCATCTAAAAGAAAATAAAATAGCACAAAGGAGGTAGAGTCTAAGCAGATATCTCGAGACTGAGGTTCTACGTCGGAGACAACACTCTCCACAATCAACAACAAGCTGATTTTACTTTTGGTTATTCTCTAGAAAAGAAAGAATGACTTAGAAATTAGCATCAGCTAAATCAAGATAGCTAACTAATGCTTGAGGGACATGTGAGATAAGAATGTGCACATTGGCCATCTAAATAGGAAAATATAATTGAGTGCTTTCAAAAACAGTCATTAGGAACCCTTCCGATTCTCAGAAATGGATGACGACACAACCCCTCCCTGCCCTGTCAGCTCCATCCGCAGCGCACACTGTAGCAGCTCCTTCCACCAACGTTCTCCTCCACATCGTATCCCTGACGCCCTGTCATTGCCACTTCCTCACCATTCTTTATCTCTGAGCCCTCCTAGTTCTTTCCATATAGATTTCCTTTTTAAGCACTGCCACTCTCCCCTACTTAATGGTAAACTTTCATTAAAAGATCAGTTCTCAGAGGAAAGTAGCAGGAGGTGCCATTTGGGAGGCAGGGTGTGTGTGTGTGTGTGTGTGTGTGTGTGTGTGTGTGTGTGTGTTGCTGTTTTTTTCTTTTTCTTTCTGAAAACATAGAAATTCACCTAAGCCCTTGACTGTCAGCCTCCTGGCCCTCAAGCAGGGTTCAGATTTTTTAAACACACACACACACACACACACACACACACACACACACACACACACCAGCAACAACAAAACACAGACACAGAGAGAAAGAGAGAGAAAGGAGATGATTTCGGTACATAAAATGATAGCAATGCAAGGCAGTTGCAAAATGGGGATAAAGAAGGGGGTTTGGAGCCCTACCTGTAATCTACAATCCCAGTGCAAATATCCCTGAGCAAAAGGGCCAAGTGTACACAATCTACCAGCACAAATGATCTGATGATGTGTCAGAGATGATAAACATCTTTCCTCTTTCCCACTTCACAAAGCTTGAAATCCACCTGAAAGTTATATCACACACTCCTAATAAGAACATCGTGACACACTGCCTCCCTGGACGGGATGCCTTGGGCAGACACAAGGATGCTATTTGTAAAGCAAATTTCCAAAGCCAGCTCAAGAAAAGGAAAATACTCACTCAAACTCATGAGGTGACTGTGATAATGTCCATGTTACAGACAGGAAAAATGAGGCGCTCTGGGTTAAAATATATTTTTCAGTTATTTTAGTCCATGAACAAGAATTCCAAATCCACAACCTCTGAATAAAAAAATCTCATCTTTCTGTACAGCAATATAATTGTTGAGTCAAATTGTCCTAGCTTTAAATCCTAACTTTGTTACTTACTGTTTACTGACTATAGGCAAGAAATTTAAACCTTCAACATCTGAATTTTCTTGCTTTTGTAAATTGGAGATAAAACTTACCTAAAGCCTTAAAACCTAGTTATTGGTATTGTGAGAAGCTGATGATAAAAAACACACGTAAACTGCTTGGCACATATAATAAGAGTCCAAAATATGAATTGTTCTTACCATTTTAATGTAAATTAGATGTCTAGTTTGGATAAAATGTTAATGAAGGAAACTATCAATTGAAAGTTGCCAATATCTTGCTATCAGAATATAGGTAAACTCAGGAATATGAAGTTCTTTTTTAAATGAATGGAATGGCCCTTCCAATTTACACACAGATCAAGCCTTTCAGTTACCTTTTGCCATGTGACTGAGTAAACTAGATAAACCATCACGTATGATAGCTCAGGGATCTGTTGTTAGTTGGAAGGGCTGGGGTGACTTCTCTAGGCCAGGTTGTTTTCAGCTGGGCTCACTCAGGCACGGTTGGGGCTCTGCTATAGGTTAGGTTTAACCAGGGAAACTTCACAGGGTATCTTGGCTCTACATGTCTTCTGAAGCTAGCTGGCTAGTGTGAACACATGCTTTTCACAGCATTGGCATGAGTACAAAAGACCACAACAAAAACATTTTCAAAGCTGCTTACGTCACACCTGCTAACAACATATTAGCCAGAACACATCACAAAGACAAATGGACTTGAGGATCTTGGAGATACTTTCTGTTTTCTTTAAAGTGGAAGCTTAAAAAATGCTGTTAAAAGGGTGTGGGCACAAGTAAAACGGAATAATCTATACCAAGTAAACATTCTCCTGGGAAGAAAATTGTAAAAATCTCTACATGTGGTTTAAGGATGGATGGATTTCCTTCCCCTTGGTAGAAGAGAAGTTTAGTGCATTGCTGAATATGTGCTGTGTGACAAATTATTTAATGTTTTCTGTGATTCGGTAAAACAAAATAAGAAGAACCATGGCATGGAGTTTCTTTGAAAATTAAACAAGAAAATCTATAAAACATGCTTAAAACAGATCTGGCATATAGTAAGAAATCAATAAATTCTTATTACTAGTTGGACCTGTTCAATGAAAGTTAGTAATTTACATAAAATTCCCCAGAAAACAGGAATAATCCAACTTCAGACTCTCAAATTTTGGGGTCTCAGACTATTAGAACTTCTAATTTGTTGAGATGTTTCTACACCAAGATCCACAGCTTCATTAGTTTACATATGTAGTAATGTTCTGGTGGAAAATGTCAGGATATTATAAGTGCAATAATTTGGAATTGTAAACACAGGACACACTTGTCCTTGGATAAGACTGAGAAATTTGAGAAAATTTCTCTCAAAGTAGTGCTCTGGTCTAGATAGAGTGCTTCATTAATACCTGCGGCTAAAAATATTTAATAAAGCTGGCTGGGCACAGTGGCTCATGGATGTAATCCCAGCACTTTGGGAGGCTGAGGCAGGTGGATCATTTGAGGTCAAGAGTTGGAGACCAACCTGGCCAACATGCTGAAATCCCGTCTCTACTAAAAATA
>NW_016107562.1:2567802-2574162 GCF_001604975.1 Cebus imitator
AAAAAAAAAAAAAAAAAAAAAAAAAAAAAGGCAGGGCATTATAATCCCAGCTACTTGGGAGGCTGAGGCAGGAGAATCTCTTGAACCTTGGAGGTGGAGGTTGCAGTGAGCTGAGATCACACTACTGCACTCCAGCTTCAGCAAAAGAGCCAAGACTGTATCTCAAAATAATAATAATAATAATAAAGCATAAGACTATGGGGATTTTTAACCACCACAGATGAGTATTACACTGTGAATAAGACTTGTTTCCTCACGCTTTAAGACTGTAAAACATTACTACAAGAGCAACATCAGAGTCATTACAGCAGTAGGTAGGAACAGTATTAGAGTTGGTATCAGCAGTACATGGGAGCCTGCTTTCTGTCTCCGGGCCTTTAGAAGCAGAGCTAACCTTTCTTAATTGAGCAAGCCTCCAAGTTTCCCGGACAACTAATGGGGAGAGATACCTGAAAATACAGACACTAAAAGTTTTACAAATTCAGGAACATAGGGAATTCATGTGATTATTTGTTGAAGTAAATCTTTAAATGATATTTTTATCATTATTACTTTAGGATACAACTAAAATTCCTCTCATAATTCAGAAAATGCTCCAAATTTCTTTGGCCTTAGGAATAAAGATTGGCAAGAAAATGCTGTTGGTGGAAGTTATTGGAGGGAAACCAAATATATACCTAAAATGGAAACTGAAAAGAACTTGATAAGCTCCATGTAGCTCCTGTGGGATAATGAGCAATGTCTGTGGCCCATTTCAGTCAAACCTTTCCCCATTCCCTGGTCCCAGGCAGTTACTGACTTGGTTTCTTTCACTACATATGAATTTGCTTTTTCTAAAACTTAATATTAAGAATTACAAGATATGAAATCGTGTGTACTTGGCTTCTTTCACTCCACACAGTTTTTGAGGTTTATGTTGATTGTATTGTTCGTGATGTTATTAGTATGTTCTTTACTGCTAACAAGTACAGCATTTTGCGTATAGGTACAATGCAGACGTTTCTTCACAAGTTGTTGGATATATGGGTTGTTCCTAGTTTTTATCTATTATAAAAAGAACATTTATACATAAGCCTTTGGGTGGACATATTCAATTATTTCTCTTGGACTTCTGCCTACAAATGAAATTGGTCTTTTTTATGGAAATGTATCTGTAACTTCATAAGAAATTGTCAACTGTTTTCTGAAGTGGTTATCACTTAGTTGCCACCAAGAGTATATGCAATTCTAGTTTCTCCAAACTGGTGTTAAATGCTTGGTATTGTCAGACACTTAAATTTTAGCCATTCATTCAAGTGTGCATTAAGATCTCATTTGGTTTAAATTTGAATTTTCCTGCTGACTAGTGGCGTAGATCAAATTTCTGCATGCTTATAGGCTTACATGTATATGCTCCTTTGTAAAGTGCATTTTTAAAACTTTTGCCCACTTTTTTTTTCTTTTTATTCATTTAAATTAATTGCTTGTATATTTTGCATTCAACCACCTATATAGGTAGAATGTGTCCCAAGATGAGGCCTAACTTTCATTTTTGCAGTATTGTCTCAGAAAGTTTTGTACTTTATGAATTTGAATATATATGTGAATATTTATAATTTTTTCTTTTATGACTTGTGCCTTTTGTGTCCTGAGAATTATTTGCAAATACTAAAATTGCAAACATTTTACCCCTGTGTTTTCTCATATTTGCTTATGGTTGTATCTTTTACATATGGGTCTGTACAACATTTCTTACTAGTGTTTCAGAATGAAATGAAGTGAGGATCAAGCCTGATATGGGCATTTTTCCCCTACATGAACATATCTGTATGTTTCAGAAGAATTTGTTGAAAAGGTTGTAATTCTCATTCAATTTTCTGGCATCTTTAAACACACACACACATACCCTGATATCACACTGTTTTAATTTGCTTCATTGTTAAGTCTTAAAATTGGGTAGTGTGAATTCCATAACTTTCTAATTATTGTTTTGATTATTATGATCATGTGCATTCGGATATAAATTTTAGAAACAGTTTATTGAATTCTGCAAACAATCTGATGGAAATTTGAGTGATACATTACTAAATTTGGCAGTCAATTCAGGGAAAATTAACAACTTATTTACCTAAGTCTTTCAGCGAATGAACATGCTATATCTAGGTAAATATTAAGGTATTTAACCTTCTCTATAGGCTGCTCTGATGTTTTTGATTTAGAAATCTGGCACAAATGTTGTTAAATTCATGAATATTTTGTATATTTTCATGCGTTGTAAATGGAATTATTTTCATTTTATTTCCCAGTTTATTTTAATAACTTTGAAATGCAATTGATTGTGTTTTACAACATGCTAAATACTTATTTCAAATAGCTTTTTTGTAGATTCCTTAAAATTGTCCATGAACAGAATTAGGTGAGATCAAATAATTATAGCTTTAACTTTTATTCAAATTCGTGTATTTTGTTTATGTGTGTATTTTTAAATTGTTGAAATGGGTAGGACCTCCATTATAGTGCAATACATAAGCAGTGAAAATGCCCATTCCTGCCTTCGGCCAAATCTTGAAAATATGATAAGGGAGGGAAACTGCCCTTTCACTATTTTATGATGTTATCTATAGATTTTTTTATAGGTGCCTTTATCAATTGAGAAAGTTCTCTTCTTATAGCAATTTGCTGAGAGTTTCCATTTATCATAAATACATGTTAAATTTTCAAAATGAATCTCCTGAAATTATCACTTGATATTTCTCATTTTCCTATTAATATGGTAAATTAACATTGATTAATTGATTGATTTTAAATAAAAAGAAAACTGCACTGCATAAACTCCTTATGTTATGACACATCATTCACTTTATAATGGATGGGCTCTAACAACTATCCTATTGCTATTAATAAAACTTTTGGACATCAATGTTTATGCGGAAGACTGGCTTATAGATTTACTTATAAGATAGTGCTTGAAGGTCGGGGAAGGAAGACACTGATATTGGTATTATGGACTTATTGGCATCATAAAATTAGTTGAGAATGACCCCACCTTCTGTATTTCCTGAGCAGTTCTGTGGAGAGTTAGTGTTATTTTTTCCATAAATAGAATAAATCAGTGAATTTATATGAGGCTGGTGTTGTGTTTGTGAGAAGATTTTAAATTTTTGTACTTGCTTCAATAGAGAAAAAACTAAGCATATTTATATTGTATTTGTATAACATTTTTGGTAATTGTTATCTTTTGCAAGATCGGACAATTTTATCTATGTTGTTGAATTGACTGACAGAGTTTTGCATAATATTCCCTTATTATTATATTGATAACTTTAAAATTTCTATTTCTATTATTGAAAACTCCATTCCATTTTCTTATTACTTTCATTTTTCTTTTAGAAGTTAGTTATCCATTGAATGTTTTACTTTGAACATCATCTGCCTTAATTACTAATTTCAAGTTTTATCTTTTAAACTTTTATTTTTAAATATTGTGGATATATAATAGTACATTTATGAGGTACATGTAATGTCTTGATACAGGCACAGAATTTTTAAATAGTTGTTACCGTGACATTATCTGGTATGTTTTCCTCTTTATTTGCCCTTTTTGAGATTCATAGTGCCTTTTGAAAAAGTATAAAGAATTTTCATCAATTCTGAATCTGTCTTATCTTTTATGTATTAAAATGTGTCTTTGTGTCCTACTGTCTGAGTCTTATTTCTTTGATTCCAATTAAATGGCCCATTAATCTTACCTCTTTCTACTTTGTCTAAATTCTTGTTTCTCTTTGACCACTCTGGATTTTTTTTTCCTCACCTATGTAGCAGTTCCTCATTTGTACCTCAATCTGTGTCCCACATGTTATTAAACCATCATTAAGTTCTTAATTTTATGTTTTTATTACAGAATTATCTCATTATGTTGGACAATTTTTCTATTTTCTTATCAGAAATTTTGGTCCAAATAATCTAGATCACCATTGCTAAATTTGGAAGACCAAAATGATTTTATACTACTAATAATTTATATGTTTTAACTATATTTTCTAGCTATATAATGATTCAGCTGACCTCTTACTCTTAAAGTTTCATTCATATCTCAGTGACTATAATTTAAACTCATAAATAGACAGTGAGGGAGAAAATGCTGAGGAAAAGACGTGTTAATCCAGTTTATTTTTTATAGGTTTAACAAACAGTGCAATCTAATTTTTATACCAATTTCTATATACTAGATGATTGTGGGAGAGTCTTCTTGGTTTCAACCAATTGGAGACCTAACAAAAAAAGAACTATTTTCCTCCTCCTTACAGTTCTAATAGTAAGACATTATTCTATAGTGAATATTTTAAGAAAATGTCTATCCTCTAATCAGCCAGGTAGCCTTCCTAAGAAATAATTCATCCTGTACAAAGTGGCAAACATTATTTGTTGAATCTTAATTGATAGAGGTGAATTTTACATTTTTTAGAAAGGTTACTTATTAACTTACTCTTTAAAAAATTTACAGTGATCTGTCCAATGTTTCTTCTACATATATGACTAAAATTATTGTTAATGAAATCCCATTTAAGTTATGTGGATGAGCCACTCTCTGAAAATCTAGAAGTAGTGCTGTATATGAGTTATTTGAATAAGGAATTGACCTTCCATTATACTCAGGATAAATGGAATCATAATCACAAGGGAAAGAAGGTATTAGGCCTACAAACAAATATTAGAAGAGACCCATTAAGATAAGTCAAATTCATTGATTGACTTAGCAATTTATTTTGAAACTGCTAGGCATTAGGGACAAATAAGTCAAAAGACAGAAAAAGGAGTGAAATCCTGACTCTGGGAGTTAAGTAATATTTAGAGGTTGTACAGGATCACTAGTTTTCAATCTTTTTCCTTTTTTTAAGGACTGCTTTACACTAAAAGATGTTTGAATTTTCACCCTTATTAATATTTTTATATTAATTCAGCTTCTGAGTTAATGAAAAGTTTACTAAAAGTTAATAACATTTTATATATATATAAAACAAAAATGCTAAAATAAAAGATACACTTCTACATTTTCATGAATTAAACTGGGAAGGAGAGCAACAGACATTACAAAATTGGTAAGCTAAAAAGTTAGAATAGAGATGGAGAGTCCTTATAATTTAACAAGATACAGAATGTTAAAAAGTATAAAACTTTTTTCTTAAGTACATATAATAATACTTAATGAAAAAGTTACTTAGATGCAGAAATATAAAGCAATAAGCACTAGTGGTGGTTCTCACACTAAAGGAGTATCCTGACTGTTAACAATGCTAATGCAATTTAAATGGAAATAAAGATATAGATAATGAAGCCAATATGATTCTACTCTCTTCGTTAGAATCACTAGAAGAATAGTTTTTAATTTTGAAATTTTTATTTTAAGAAAGTCATAAATGAGTCATATTGTTTCCACGTGAATTTGATCTGGATGACAAGAAGACTAGAAAATGAATCATATTGTATAAGGAATTTTAGGAAGAAGTGGGCATTTTGCCTGAATAAGACATAGGTATTTGAAGGTCTCCTATGCAGAACAGGGGTTTGGGATTATTATAATGAAGATGATACTGACAAGGTTGTCTAAAAATGAAACGACTTATTTCTGCCACTAAAGTTCAAGAATAAGCTGAAGGAACTTTAGAAATAATTTTAAAGAGGAGATTCAACTATCTGATGAGTTACTGAAATACAAAACTAGGTAAAAACTAGGTAACTTAAAGGTTCCGTCTAATTAAGACTTTCTCTAACTTTGTGAAAACAATCTGGTAAATTCACTGTTGTCTTCATAAACTATATTCTCATTTCTCATATGCTAAGGAATGTTTGTATTTATCGTACCCTTTGTATTTTGCATAGTCTTTATATAACTTTTCTTATCTTTATAAATGTCTGATTTATGGCTCATATTTTCAGTCATAGTCTAATGTTACTTTAATGGCTTTATATTAGAATCAGCTTTTCTTTCTTTTTTTTTTTTCCAAAACTGATCCTCTGAAACTTCTCCAAGCTAACAACCACCCTTAGCTTAGAGGAAGTGGAGACGCCCTTGAAAATTTCAACTTGTGTTAGTTTCACAGAGCTCACATAACAAATTTTCACTAATCTGGTGGCTTTAAACAACAGAAATGCTTGGGAGGCAGAAGTGGGGGGATCACTTGAGGCCAAGAGTTTGAGACCAGCCTGGCCAATATGGTGAAACCCTGTCTCTACCACACACACACACACACACACACACACACACACACACACAGTGTCTGGTGGTGGAGCTTGAGAATCAGGATATTGAAGCAAGAATTTCTTGAACCCAGAAACTGGAGGTTGAAGTGAGCCACAACTGCACCACTGCACTTCAGTGAT
>NW_016107562.1:2574210-2591987 GCF_001604975.1 Cebus imitator
TTCTAGAGACCAGAAGTCTGAATTCAAGCTGTCAGTAGGGCCACGCTCCCTCAGAAAACTCTAGGCCAGTATCACTACTTGCCTCTTCTGGCTTCTGGTGGCCACAGGTGTGCCTCCACTTGCGGCAGCTTAACTCCAGTCTTTGTCTTCTCATGACCCTCCTTCCCCTTAACAGTCCCTGTCTGTACTCTTCTGTCTCCTATAAGGACACTCATTAGATTTATGGTCCACACTAATTCATGAGGATTTTATCTCAATCCTTACCTTACGTGCATCTGTAAAGGTCCTATTTCCAAATAAAGTCATTTTCTGAGGTTCTGGGTAAAGATAAATCTTGAGAAGCACTATTCAGTCCACTGCTCTACTGAGACAGGCAACGAAACACTTAACGCTCTGCATTTCATCAGGGACTTCCACTTTACTCTGTCCTCTTCTGAAATGGATACTAAGTATCTTTACTGAAGAACCAATATAAGGCTTATAATTCACTTTTCGTGAAGCAGCAGGAGAGAGCTTGCACTATTTAAACATGGTCATGTTTCTTCTATTGATTTTTTTTTTTGCAATGACACAATGAACTTAATTTCGGAAAATATGTTTTTAAGTTTATCAAAATAATTCTTATGTGATTTAAAGATAAACCATGTAAAGCATTAAAAGTACAGGATCTTTATGACTCACAAAATGGTACTTATGTAAGAAATGTTTCTACAGTCTGTTAACAGCACTGATTTTCCCCCTGGATGATCCAATTTTAGCTTATCAATCCCAGAAGCTAAAAAAAATTTTGAATTTCAGACAAAGTGCATAGATATATCAGACCAGTTATAGAATGAAGGTGCTTTCAGCAAATTACAAATCAAAGTAAAATTTGTCTTTAACCCTGCTACTGGTATGTATTACAAGCACCTTAAATTATTTTTACCATAGGAAGAAAATGGTGATCTAATCATCAATTTGCAGAAGCCACATGTGACATGTACAAATAGTTATTGGTGACTATTGTATTATTTTTAATTATTTATCACTAATTTACAGAACACTAAGTAATTGCATTTTACAGCTGTATTTTTTCAGAAATTCTTCAACTGGTAAAAATTTTACCTCTGATTATTTATGCATTCAAAATGTCTTTGGGGATTTTTAAACTGTACTCTTCTGTTAATCTCTTTGAATAGAGAATGTTCTAATAATTATAATAATCATAATACATATCTCAAAAAGTTAATTTAGGAAATACACAAATAGCAGAGCCTGTTTCTAAGCTGGGAATCAATAGTAAATCAGAAACTGAAATAAAGTCATATTAACTATGCATTCAGAATAAATGGGACACCAGAGATCCAGTTTTGTGCTGCTAGGCTGTGAGGTGGTGGGTTTGTTCTGTGGTGGGAGGGGTGGCCATGAGTGTGTGCACTGTGACCATTACCTGGAGAATAGCCAGTGAAGCCTTCTATAAATATGGTGTGATGTCTATACCCTGCCCTGCAAAGGATCATTCTTCTTAAACTTGAATATTTTAGCCCATGTTGGGATATAATTTGTCTATATACTACCTACTTTTTCTTCCATTTCAAAGGTAGGAGGCAAAGGATGAGGGATGTTATTTTCTTTTCCATGGTTTAACACATGATATGTGAAGAGAGTACTCGTTGATATTGTGATTCTTTTGCTGTACTCTTACAATCAAGTCTTGCAGTAAAAACAGGACCAAGTAAATTTTGACCTTTTAGGAAATCAATGATATGTGGAATATTTTAGAAACAGAATATTAAGTGCCAGTGAGAAAGCCTAGGGATTGCACATTTAGTCCTTGATTTATGTAGTTGAAACTTAAATAAGACTAAAAATTATTTCTGCTTTTTAATTTCTCTCTGTATCTATTGAGAAATGAAAAATGGCAGCACATTAACTGCCTTTTAATTACTTTCTGATACCCTGATGAAGCATGATAATTTAAAAACTCTTGCTTAACATCCGCTTGTAGACTAAGATCATTAAATATTGTGTCACAACATCGGAGTACTATTATTTTACGCTCCTGGTTTATTGCATTAAAGCTTTTTCTTAATGAGCACCTAATAACCTTCAGGCTGCCCTGCCCTTCTTCTGAAACTAATGAGAGGAGAGCCAGTTAGAATATTAATAGGCCTAGTCCCAATATATAATACAATTTTGAAATGTTTATTTCTGCTGAATGTCTGAGATTGGATGTACTGGCTGACAGTTATTCCCCAGAATAGATTTACAGACACCTGCAAGGGTCACCTCTATCCAGAGCATTTGTGCCTGTGTTTTTCTTGACAAATCATAGTTGTGTGTATTTATGGGGTACAGTGTGATATTTTGATATATGTATACAATGTGAAATGATTAAATCAAGCCAATTAACATATCCAGCACCTCACTTACCTATCATTTTTTATGGTGAGACAGTTGAGAAAGGTACTTAATGTGTCACTCCCCTTCCACTGAGTGTGAGGCACAGACAACTACCCAGTGACCTAGCCTTTAGCCCATGTCTTGTTTTTCTGTATTACTTAAATAGTAGAAAATAAACATTTTTCTTTAGTCAAGCAGAGTTGATACACACAAATTGCTGATGAATAAAATAGGTTGAGGTTGTTACAGGATGGAAGGAATGCAAATTTCATGCAGAAACATTGTGAAAAAAATTTAAACATTATTGATTCTTAACTAATCTTCAGGTTTGTGATATCCATGAAATTATTAAAAAGGAGTATAACAAAAATACATTATTTTGTTAATGACAGGTTTTTAGAAAAGCAGCTAGAGCATTAACTGATGTCAAATACAAAATAAAAGAATCCACAAAAAATTAGAAGATTGAACTTTGCAAATTGCCTAACACAGTACACAAGTGTAGCAGCAGGGCTTTTATATTTTAATGTACGAAAAATTAACAGATTACCTGGAAAGCAGATGCTTTGCTAATTCTCACATTATCACATATCTCACATTACAGTAAAGAATTCGGCATTTTATTTAAATTTTAAAGCGGTTTCAAATTTGCTGCATTAAATAAAAATCTCACATGCCTGTAATCTGAGCACTTTGGGAGGCCAAGGTGGGCGGATCATGAGGTCAGGAGATCAAGACCAGCCTGACCAAAATGGTGAAACTCCATCTCTACTAAAAATATAACAAATAGCTGGGCATGGTGATGCATACCTGTTGTCCCAGACAGTTGGGAGGCTGAGGCAGGAGAATCACTTGAACCCGGGAGGTGGAGGCTGCAGTGAGCCAAGATCATGCCACTGCACTGCACTCCAGCCTAGGTGACAGAGCAAGACTCCATTTCAAAAAAAAAAAAAAAAAAAAACCCAGAAACAACTTAGCCATTACCATAATTTTTCCTCTCAGATAAAAATTTATATGAAATATTCTATGTCACTTAGGCATCTAGAGAAGATTATACAAATGATGAGAGGTTTCCAAAGTAATCCTTTATACAAACCAAATGATTAGTCCCTCTTTTCCTGTAAGCTGTCTTTATCCTTGCCCACTCTCTATCTTAATACCTCAGTGTACATCCTGATTTTCTTATCGTGCACCAATTTTTAAGAGCAAACAGCCTCATAGCTCAATACCATTGCAAAGGTGGTTTATTGTATATTAACGACATAAAATTCTACTAAGTATAGATTTTTTTTAAATCCTGCAGAAACATGTAGGTACTCAACAAATGGCTGTTGAAGCATTACTTTTTCCAATATTTCTGCTCCTTATAAAATCACTTTTATTTTCTAATTCCAAGCTTTACATGACTTGTTTAAATGCAGATTATAAGCAAAGTTCTTAGATGTAGAATTCTACATATGTGTGAGATAAATTACAGCATTATATAAAATAAAGCATAGAAGAGGTAAAAGCAACTAAAGCAGAAAAACAGAAAAATTCAGTGTGGTCCATAGACAATTATCTAGCAGAATCATCAATGCAATGCTATTGTTACATAAATAAAATAAGATAGAACCTAGGTTTTATTAGACAGATATACATAAAACTCAAAGGTGCAGGAAACAGCATTGAAGAGATTACAAATTGGACTTTTTTTTTTTTTTTTTTTTTTGCAATATAAGAGGTGAAAAAAAAAGTAGAATGTGGTCTTAGCCTATCTCAGCTGGGATTGGGTGCATCCTGTGACCCTGTCCTCAAATAATCACAAAAATCCATGAGTGTTTATTTTAAAATAACTTAAATAGGCTTAATAAAACTTGGGACCTATTTTATTTCATAAACAGAAAAGATTATTGGGAAGATTATCATGAAGCTGAAATACTTGACAACCTTCCCAATCACCTAAAGTCACAGTTGTACACAAATACAGCTTCATAAGAATATGTGCACTGTTTAAATACTGTTTGTTTTTTATATTAGGCAAAGTACGAATAGATCAAATACCTAGGAATACTTATAGTGACATTATATATTGATTACAATAAAGTGATAAAGATTTAGTATACTGAGCCCTTTTTCTTCAGACGTTTTACTGTTGCTATTGTTGTTTAATTTTAAAGCTTATGATTAAAAAAATTTAGAAATGGGTCTCTTAACCAGTTAAAATGATACTTGAGTGTACTTTAAAAAATTAAGAAACATAAAGTATACCTGACACCTTACACATTCAAATATTTAGAGTTGATAAATTTATCAAGTTAGGGCAGTTCTTTTTCCTTTCAGGCTATATACAACACGTTACAATTTTTTCGCATTTAAATGTTATTTTTCAATTTATTCTCAATTTACTAAATTTACTCAAACTCTTGATTTATTCTGAGTTCACTCTGTTGGCTCTTGTATTAAAGGGTGTTATGCAGCATAAGTAATAGTCACACACACACACACACACACACACACACACACACTCGTACAAAAAAAGGCCATATCACATTTTGAAACATGCAACCGAACCAGGACTAGCCAAGAAGGACTTAATATTTCCCTGCTCCTGAGAAACATAACCATAAATTTCTTTGGCTTTCAGTCTCACAAGAATGCTGTCTGCTATGCTTTTTTAATTTGTCACCATTTGTGAATTCATAAATGCATTCACTTCTCCATCTTTTCCATACCTTCAGCATATACTAGGGATGTTATGTTAGCAGCTTCTGCAGTAGCCTCATATACAGATCAACAATTTTTTTCCTCCTTTTTCTTGATGTATAGCATGGTTGATTCATTAACATTGAACTTATGGCCAACAGCACTATAACTCATATACAAAGGAAACTTCTCTAGCATATGTTATTTTCTCCTTAAGGCACATTGCAGTCTTCTTGTGCTTATGAACACTAGGCAATGCTTCAGCACTGTATTAGACTGGGTAAATTATAAAGGAAAGAGGTATAATTGACTTACAGTTTTCTATTGCTGGGGAGGCCTCAGAAAACTTACAATCATGGTGGAAGGGGAAGCAAACACATCCTTCTTCACATGATGGCAGGAAGGAGAAGCGCCTAGCAAAAGGAAAATAGTCCATTATAAAACCATCACCATCAGATCTCATGAGAACTCACTGTCATGAGAACAGCATGGGAAAAACCACCCCCATGATTCAGTTATCTCCACCTGGTTTCACCCTTGACATGTGAGGATTATTACAACTCATTCAAGGTGAGATTGGGGTGGGGACACACAGCCAAACCAAATCAAGCACTATGTTTCGGGGCCATCAAAAAAAAACCAAAAACCTAAAAGACTGAATAGATTGCAAATAAGACTTTTTTTTTCCTCAATATAACAGCAGAAATGAAAATAATAAGGTAGTGTGTGGTCTTAGCCTGTCTTGGCTGGGAAAGTGTGCATCATGCGACTCAAGTACTTTGCCACCCTGCCCACAAATGATCACAAAAGCCCTTGAGCATTTATTTTGAAGTAACAAATCATAGCAAGCAGGCAAATTCTCAAATACTTAATCTACAAACATGAGGATATACTGTATCTTGATTAGAATAGAAATCTAGGGCAAAGAATAATGCTTAAAAAGTAATTCAAGTTTATTTGATCTGTACAATGATATAATGAACATCTTTTTAAAACATTGCTTTGTATAATACAGGATTTTTTCCTGTTATTTTCTTAATTAATGCAAATATTGTTTAAACAAAATAATCCAGCATTTAAGATGTTTTTATATACAATTATAGTCCCATGTTAACATTTAGGTCAATAACAGCAAGAAAATTACATTCTTTTCATTAAAAATTAATTACAGTGACCAAAACACCCGTTTGAGTTTACATTTCTGAGGGTGTTGACAAAGCTATACAATCAAGTGAACAGAATCACAATCAAAATATAGAAGGCTTGCAGAGAAAATTTATTCATGCCTCTTTTCAGTCAGCTACCTCCTCCACAGCTCCATCACCATTGATCAGTTTTCTTCCCACATATTTGCCTTTTCTAGAATATCAAAAAAGTGAATTCACATAGTTCACTGCCTTTTCAATCTGACTCCCTTCATTTAGCATTTTTCATTTGGGATCCATACATGATCTGGCACTTATCAATGTGTCATACTTTTAAACTGATAGGCAGAATTTATTGTGTGATGTACCTCAGTTTGTTATCCATCACCCAAGTGAAAGGTATTTTGACGTATAGCTTTGAGCAATCACAAGTAAGATTTCTATAAATACTCACATACAGGCATTTGCATAAACATAAGCTTTCATTTCACTTAGTTTGATACCTAGAAGTGAGACTGCTGGATATTTTAGTAAATGTATATTTAACATTGTAAGAAACTGCCGAATTTTTTCTAACATAGCTGTACCATTTTGCATTCCCACGATCAATGTATCAGGGTTTCGCTTGCCTTTTCTAATTGCAAACATATGGTCTCTCTAGTTCGTTGTTACTGTTGTGGTGATGATTTGCCTGTTTTGAACATTAACCATTTTATTAAGTATGTAATGTTATCTCATTGTGAGATTATGTTGTGTTTTCCTTAACGGCTAATGATGTTGAGGATATTTTCATATGTTCCACTCTATTACCTTTATCGGATTGTTTGTTTTTTATTGAGTTTTGGGAGTTCTTTATATATACCAGCCCTTTATTGAAGGACTGATTGCACAGTATTTCTAACTTTCTAAGGCCTTTCTAACCATTTAACAGTACATTCCAAGAGCAGGAATTCTTACCTTGGCTTTTTCTTTTTTATGGTGCATGTTTTTGATAACATATCTAGGAAATATTTGTCATATTAAAGACTACAAATATATTTTCTTGTGTGTTCCTCTAGCAGTTTTATAATTTTAGGTTTTATATTGAAGTCCATGTCATTTGGTGAGTTAATTTTTTATATAATAGAAGGATCCAGATTCTTTATTTTACTGCTTATCAATATTAAATTTTTTCAGCATTATTAAAAATGTTATTTTTTAAATGTACTTAGAATAAATTATAAGAAAAGAGTATACTTCTGAACACTCTATTCTGTTCTACTCATCTAATTATGCATATATTACACTGTTACACTGCACTGTCTTGATGAGTGTAACTTTATAGAAAATCTTGAGAATAGGTAGTATAATACTTCTAATCTTGTACTTTATTAAAATTGTTTTGGATATTCTTGTTTTTATTTCCACATAAATTTCAGAATCGATTTGTTAATTTCAGTAAAATTCTGCTAGAATTTTAACTAGAAGAATTTATATTAATCAATGTTAATTTATTTACAGTTGACACTGTAAAATGCTATGCATTCTAAGACACAAACAATTTTCCATTTTATTTATATATCTTCTCATACTTAGGTGTTCTTTGATTACTTTCATCACTGTTTTGTAGTTTTCAACATACAGGTACTAAAAATATTGCATTAGTTTTATACTTACATTTTTCATGCTTTCTGTTGCTTTTGAAAATTTGTACCTTAAATTTTAATTTCAATTGCTTATTGTTGTAATACATTATACATACATATATGTATGTGTGTGTGTGTATATATATATACATACCAACAGTGTGTGTGTGTGTATATATATATATATACACACACACACACACATATATACAAACCCACATACACAGTATATATGTGTAATAAATATATTTTCATGTTTATATATGTTTAATACTATTATAGCACCAGATTATGTATGAGTTTTATGTCACAGCACATGTATATAGATACATACACACATGTATATAATATGTATGTATAATGTATCATATATGTCTTATGTATTACATACATACATACATACACATATACAGAATGTATATATATATTTGTGTGCTGACCTTGTATTCTGCAACATTGGTAAACTTATTTGATTTGGAAGATATTTATAGTTTGGTTGTTAATTCTTTGTAGATATTTGCTGCCTCTGTATATAAATAAATAAATAACTTATGTTAACATGTCATGCATTTCCTATCTTTTTCTTGACTTATTTCACTGGCTAAGATCTTCAGTAAATAATGATATCTGATACATTTTCTTTCTTTCTGCTCTTAGAAGAAAACCTTTAACTAGTATATTTTTATCTGCAGGCATTGTTAGATCACCTTAAAAGGCTTAAGAAATTCTATTTTCTTCTCAGTTTGCTTAAATTATTTTTAACATAAATGTTGAATTTTATCAAATTATTTTTATGCATCTATTGTGGTCACCATGTAATTTTTTGTTGTTGGTAGAGTGAATTTTATTAATCAATTTTTGCTTACTGAAGCGGCTTTTAATGGGTAAACCCATTGCCCATGACATACTTTTAAACATTGTTGCATTGTTTGGGTTTTTCATGTCTATGTTCTTGAGAAATATTGATTTGTAGGTTCTAATTTTTAGAATAATTTGTTTATGGAATCATAATAATGCTAGCCTCTTAAAATGGATTTGAAAGCATTCTCTTCTCTTCTATACTCCGGAAGAAATTCTGTACATTTGGAAATTCTGTACATTTCTTAAATGCTTAGTAGAATTCACCAGTAAAACTGTTGAGACTTGGCATTTCCCCTGTTTGGAAGTTTTTAACTACAAAAATAATTATTTAATAGATATAATACATCTTAGATTATGTATTTCTTTTAGATTGGCCCTGGAATTTGTTTTTTAAAGGATGTATTTATTTCATCAAAGTAACTAAATTTATGGGCAAAGAGCTGCTCATGACATTTCCAATTTTCCCAAACTCTGTGGGTTCTATTGTAATGTCTCCTTTTTAGTACCTCATATTTAAAATTTCTTTTTTTTTTCATTCTGCAGGAAGTTTAATGATTACATTAATCATACTAGTTTCCTATTGATGCCCTAAAAGTTACACAATGGAGCAGTCGAAAGCATCACATTTATTTTCTCAGTGCTGATGATCAGAAGTCTAGATTGGCTTGGCTTAGACTGAATTCTCTGTTCCAGGTTTCAAAGAGCGAAACTCAAGGTGTCAACAAGCTGAGCTCTTTCCAGGAGGCTCTGAGAAAAAAAAAAAAACCATTCAAGCATGTTGAGGTTGTTGGCAGAATTCAGCTCCTTGTGGTTTGCAGACTGAGATCTCCACTCCCTTCTTGGCTAGCTGGAAACCGGGAGGTGACATTAGCTCCTAAATGATTCTCTCTGGTCACTGCCTGTTGGCCCTTATTACAGAGCCTCCGATGGTGTGCTTCATATTTGAGTTCTCCTGATTTCTCCTGTTGCTGGATCTCTTCAACTGACTCTTCTGGCTTTATCTTTTATTTTTATGGGCTCAGGAATTAGACTGAGACCACCTGAATAATACAAGATGGTTTCCTTATTTTATAGTTCCCTGATTATTAGCCTTAATTATATCTGTGAAGTCCCTTCACAGCACTATCTAGATTAGTGACTGACTGAAAAACCAGGAACAGAAACTTGAAGGAAGATATCTTAAGATTCTTTCTACTACACTGATTTTACACAAAGATCAGATTTTGGTGTAATCCACATGCTTCATTATTTTTCTATTCTCAAGTTCATGATTTTTTTCATATGAACATTATTTTATCCCTACTACTGGTCATTTGTTTCTACTACCTATTTGTCTCTATTTGCTCTTTTTGCTCCATTTTTTTTTTTTTTAATCTCTTAAGGTGGTAGCACAAAGCATTTGATATGTTTCTTCCTGCCTAATATCAGCATTTAATGTGATAAATTACCTTCTAAACACTGTTAGTTTGCATATAACAAATATAAGTATGTGGTATTTTCATTTTTTTTTTCAATTCAAAATATTTCTAATTTAACATACTTATTCTTTGTTCTTGGGCTATTCAGATGTGTGTTCCTTACTTTCCAAAATATAGAATATTTGCAGATATATTTCTGATAATTACTTCATGTTTAATGCTGTTATGGCACAAGATTATTTTATGTATCTTTTGGGCTTTTGTTTTCTTTGGTGCTTTTTTTTTGTTTTCTGTCACAGTATATAATCTATTTTTATGACTGTTCTTTGTGTATTCTTTTGTTGGTTAAAGGTTTTATAAACATTAAATGCCTAACGTGGGCTGTTAATGGTGTTTAGGTCTTTTCTATTTTTCTGATTTCATTTATTCTATCAATAACTGAGATATGAATGTTGATATCTCAAATTGTAATTGTGGATTTGGATTGCTGGGATTTTAATTGCTATCTTTCTTTAGTTTGTACCTTGAAAAGCATATCTGCTTTATCACTAGTGTTTTCCAGATTTTTACTTTCTTACACGTTTAGAATTTATGTGTTCATATATGAAATGATTTCCTGCAAGTATTTTTAAATTTATGTATTGTATGTGTGTGTCTAAGTACAGTCAGCATAGTTTTCTTTCTGTACCCAGTTATCACAGTATATGTATATTCTAGGTCTGCTGCTGTACCCCATGAATGATAGCATGTAGTGCTTTCTTCTTTAAATTCTGAGCCTGTGCTCTCAGGAAATTATGTTGAAAAATCTTTATATATTAGATTTATTTTAAGACTATTTCCACCGTAGAGGAGGACCCAATGCTATGCCAGGCACCAGGGAACATTACCTATCTGGTATTTTGTACTTAATTAAAAGTTTGTATTTTTGAGCACAGATCACATAAATTTAAACTGTAAGTACAGACAAAGGTGAGCTTTGTGCTATAATTTCTCATATACTAATTTTATCCTCAACCTTTGCTCACTGCCACGGGAGGCTTTATATCAATCTTGGTATAAGGGCTAGAGAAAATATATTTCAGTTTCCATCACACACCAAGGGTGTTTTCTTTTGGTGTTTCTGGTTTATTTGGAAGAGTCACCCCCCTAGTAGCAGCAGTGGATTTTATGTAGTGCTCCCACTTAAAGTCATGAAAACTAAAGTTCAAATTTGTAAGACTTAGCAAATACCATCAAAATAAAATCTACTCTTCTGTAAGTTACTGTTTCACTGTGATTATAACTTGCTAGTATCCTATTTTCTTTCAAGAACTTTGATATTTTTGAAAGCTCATGTTTTATGTTTTGATTTTGGTTAGAGTGGATACATAAACATCGATGCTTCTAGAAATGGGACTTCATTCCAAGGATTTTAATTGTCCATTCTTCTTTACCTTGCTCACTGGAAAGTATACACATTCATTAATATTTTGCAGATTCTTACTGTTTCTTAAGCTGGTTTGCTTGAGGCTACTTTCTTTGATTTCTTTGAACTCCTATGCTATAACATCCTGCTATTTCTTATTATGATACTTTGTAAATTCTCAGCTTCTTAGACACCATTTTACTATCTTTATTTTTATGTGATGTTAAAATATTCTCTCCTAAGCTTTTAAATTTGTTTTCTTTAGAAAAAGTATAAGCAACATACAATTTTTGAGTTTTTGCCTTTTTTGTATTTATTCTAATCCCAAACTTGAATTAAGAAATTACTGCATATAAATTCAGATTCAGAGTATTTCCCTCATTTTGATGAAAATCATACATCACAATTTTAATATGGTAAATATCATCATATGTTCTTATATAATAATATTTGTGAAATTATATTTCAATGTTGTGTAAGAGTCTAGTGCAAGTTACATATAACTTGTCAGCAGCCTTTGCTTACTTGGAGTAGCAGAGTTCAGCTCCCTTTAGGATTAGCACCTTGTTATCCATGGTGCAAGTATAGGCAAAAATTTTTCATGTACTATGCATATTAATCTATAAGACCAGTTTTCAAAGATCTGTGTAAATCAAACGAGGTAAATACTGTATTAAGAGTTCCTGTCTCATATTTTCTCCCCACGCCATGTTATTCATTCCTATTTGTTTTGCTCCATAGAATTTTACCTCATTATTGCAAGGAGATTGATTTGTCATTACTTTTCTAGCTCTTGAGTTAGAAGGCTTAGATTATTTTCAACTTATCTTTTTTTCATCCTATAATGAAAAAATCTATATTTTTATGTTGTAGTTTGGCTGTACTACAAAATTTGATGTTGCAAATTTGTTTTTATTTCACTCAAAGTATTTTCTAATTTATTTTTTTCCTATCTATGGATTATCTAAAAGTATTTTTAATTTCTTTTTTATTTTTCTGATAACTTTTCTTTCCTGTTTACTATATTTAGTATTATTCCAATTATTTATCTTATGTTGGGGCTTGTTTTTTGGCTCAGTTTATGACCTATTTTGGAAAACTTCCATGTGAACTTAAGAACAGTGAGTATTCAGTGGTTGAAAAAATGTCATGAAAGCAAGTCATGTTGTTCAGATTGAGTTTTCCTTCTGGAAGATGCATAGAGTCTTAGATCACCTCATTTTTCTAAGAGGTTGTGTTTCAGTTGTTAGGTCTTTTTTTGTTTCAGTTTTGTTCCAATTCTAGAACACAGCTGCCACTCGTATTGTGTGCCATGATGCCTTCTGTAGGTCCTTTACTGTCATCTTTCTGGGTCCTGAATGAAATAAAATTGATCATGCTTTTATGCCTTGTCTGGCTTTGAACTCAAAGCCTAAGAGATTCTGTTCAGCTGAAACTATACATGTATGAGTAAGCCATTGCAACTGTGCAAGAATGCTCCTATCTCAAAATATCTGCTTTAATAGATACATTTATATTTGAAAAATATATATACACATAGAATATATACAGTGTTTTCTGTAGGAAAATTTTTCACTGTAATAATGCAAATGAACTTGTTTTTCCCAATAGTTTCATGATATAGATAAATAATGTTTAGCAAAATAAAACACAAAAATTATTTTTTTTCTAATAACATAATGTGTTAATCATAGAGTTTAACAACTCCTAAGAATTTGTAAAACAAGGGATTTCAATGGATGAAATTCACAGCTAACATACAGAGATCAGATCTAGAGCTTGAGTTGTATCTGGCTTGTATAATTTGAATCTGTAGCAACTTCAAGCCTGCTGAGGATGTTTTCTTGTTGGAAAACTTCTTGTTTTGACATCAAGGATACTCTTAAGTTGTCACAGTGCCTACTTTGTTGTTTCTCCCTCTCTGCTTTTGCTGATTTATCTTCCCCTACCCAGCCATTTCTCGTTGGAATTACTCAAGATTGGGTGTTAAACTATCTGATCTCTTCTGACACCATAGTCTACTCATAAGCATCGTACCCATTCACAAAAATGCAATTATCACCTATACTCAACTGTGTCATTACTTTTATTTCTAATTCCTATTTTTCCATTGAGTACTACCCATTTACCTAACAGTCTATCTAAAATTTTACACGTGTCCAAGGGTGAAATCTAACACATAAAAAGCTCAAACTGATCACTTCCCTTCCTCTTTTCCTTAACTGCTGTATTTCCTGTTTTATTTCTCTCAGTATGTGACCAAATTCAATCCATTTTTGCAAGCCACAGAACTAGCAATAACCCATGACATGTCTATCCCCTTCACCCACAATAGTTAATTTATCATTGAGTGAGTCCTCTCTGCTTTTCTTCCTCGCCATTTATCGGATCTAATCGCTTCTTTCTCTCTGTCACCTAGCTCAAACTACAGTTCCCATGGGGACGTTTACAACACCCTTCTCAACGTTTTCATCTGCATTCATTCTACCATCTGCTCTTGACACAGCAGGTCCAGTTATCTTTCTCCCTCCCCCAAACTCTAAGATTTGTCTGATTATATAAGCGTCTCCAAGAACTTCAAATATATTAACAGATTTTAATCATTGTTGGGATAAATCTTTATAACATTGTTTACAAATTCTCCATCTAAATGTTGACTTCTTATTGTGTCGTACTTTTCATTGTTCCCTATTCCAGCCAGTCTGAACTTTTTCAGCCCTCTACCATGGAAAACTGCTTATAATTTTCACTCACACTGAAACACAATTATGTCCTCTTTAATGTGGATTCCTCAGATGCATTTTAGTTAAAAACATTTTAAATTAGAAAATTCTTACCCATCCATAGAAGATCAAATCACGGATTTTATCTTCTCTTATAAAACATTATCAGTCTTCTGTTTAGCATTTATGTCTATTATAATTTCATGTATTTATTTTGAAATTATTTGAACCAATGTGTATCTTCCCCATCAGAGTGTAAGCTGCTATAAATCATAACCATGTTTATTTCCTTATTATATGCATTACATCTGCATAATGCCTGTTATTCAATGAGTATTTACAATCATTCATGCATTTATTATAAAATAACTTAATGAAGACGTTTTTATGGTTCACATATGTATGGACTAAGGATATAATATTGAAGGGAAACACCCACGATTATAGGTGCTGGTGATAATGCTAAACAAAAAATCCTTATCCTTTATAGCTTCATTTTGGTGGGATGAGACAAACAAAAAGTGAACACATGAATATTAAATATCAGTCCTATAAAGAAAGAATAAAGCATGGTAGTCCATTGCTTGACTTGGATTCTATTTTAAGTAGGGTGATCAAAACAAGGCTTCTTGGAGAAGATGACAATTTAGAAGATACCTAAGCAAATTAAGAAAGCAAGTCACGTGGGGATCTTAGAAAGGCAGCTTAGGGTTGGAAAAAGCAGGTGCAAAAATACCGATGCTAGAGTTGCCAAATCAAATACAGGACACCCAGTTATATTTGAAATTTAGAAAAACAACATTTGTTTTAGGATAAGAATGTTCCAAATATTGTATGGGGCATAATTAGACTCACGAAGTTTACGTTGTTTTTCTGAAATTCAAATGTAACTGGGCATCCTGTTTATTTCATTGCTCAATCTGGCAACCCCACATTGAGACAAAGTTTGAGCTTTGTGCATTTAAAATGTAGCACAGTGAGTCTGAGCCTTAGAGGAATGAAAGAAAGTGGAAGAGAGGAAGCTGGAGAGAGTTACAGCGATCAGAACAGGCAGGGTCTACAGGACAAATTTAAGGCATAATTTTAAGTGTAAGTGTGAAAGAAATCATTGAAAATTTTTTGATTTGGAGAGTAGCATAATCCCATTATTGTTTTTAAAAGAATTTATAATAGCTGCTGAATGAATAAATAATGGCGATGATTACATGGAATGGTAATTAGAGAAGCTTTTTCGGGAAATAAAACATCCTGAGGGAATATATAATTGGAGAGGATTTTGAGAAAGGAATTTTATGTTAGCATAGAATGTACTAAAGATTAACTTTGTTCTAATAATTAAGTTATAAGAAAAACAAATTTATAGTAGAGGTCAGAGAGGATTATATCATAGAAACCAACTATTTACAAAGATAAGGTCAAAAATGTTAGGAAAACAATCACAGTATAGCAGTAATTTAAACTGTTGAAGGATGGATTAGGTAAACTTTAGCAAAGTGTGGGGATTACAAATAAGGCTAGTCTGGGTCTGCAGAAGACGATGCATTGGTAGTGGGCACTGTATTCACTTGCTATGGCTGTCCTAACAAAGTAGTGCTACACAGGGTGGCATGCACAAGAGAAATGTATCCCCTCACCCTTCCGGGCTCTGTAAGCCTAAGATTAAAATGTTGGAAAGGCTGGTTCCCTCTGAGGCTGTGATTTGGATGGTTTGCTGGTAATCTATGGCATTCCTTAGCTTGTAGAAGTTTCACCCAAATCTTCACATTGACATGGTATTCACCTCATGTCTTTATCCGCGTTCAAATTTCCCTCTTTTTTGAAGACATCAGCCATATTTGATTGGGGCTCATTCTACTGCAGTATGACTCACATGAACTAAACGTATCTGGACCACCTGTATTCCCAAATAAGGTCCCATTCTGAGGCACAGGGAATGGGATATCAGTATGTGACTTGGAGAAGGGAGTAAAACTAACCCAGAAAAGGTACTCATATAAAGTAACTAGTAAGGCATTTTAACATTGACTCTATTTTTAAATTTTATAACAAAACTGTATACTACTATTTCTATCACATAACCTTCTTAACACCATACATACACAGCTTTAATAAACATTTTCACATAAAATTCTGTGTGATCCACACATCACTTCTATGTGGTGAATATTGTTTTCTAATTTCATACCTAAGCTGAGACTTCGAATGAGGATTTCACCTAGTGAATGACAAATGACAGTCCTTATTTCAAACTTAAACTGCCACTGTCCAAAATCCATTTAGATCACTGAGTAAACAGGATAAGGAGAAAGAAGTAAATCCAGGGAGCACAAAGTGCATGATGTCTTTCATTGTAAGGGTATAAAAAATGTAACAGTTTTTTATATCATAATATTTTTAAAAGTATATTTACATAATCTTAATAATTTTAACAGTATTATAATTACTTGACATTTTGCATGCCAGATTCTTTTCCTTGTATAGTTATTTCATTTACAACCAGTAATGCTTATCAATGAACTCATTTCTACTTTCCCATTTCAAGGCCAATCACCAATTTCTCTCACAGCAGTCTTAAAATTTTAGACTTTATTTCTATCCTAGAAGCTCTAGCATATAAGAGTACTGAAGAAATCTGTCAAATACTCACACCTAGTGACAGGCAATGAACTAGTTATCACCAAATCTTCCTGGTTTCACGAGAAGCCACAAACAAGGAGAGAGAAAAGGTTGATTTTCACTCTCAAAAATTCTTCTAAGTGAATCCTCCTACTGTTAATTCTATGGTGGAAGCATAAGTTCAATTGCAAGTCACTGAAAAATACCATCAGCTTAATTGACTGTAGAACATTTCCATAAATCTAGCAAGTAATAAAGGCTCGGATATGCCTGTTAAGGCAGACCTTCCTTTTTAGATCTGTTCCCAATGCACAAACTCAACCTAAATATGACAGTTGGCTACACTTACTGTCATCATGACACAGCTAAGGAGAAGACAAATTATATTATTTGTTGGAAAAGGAGTGGTATTTTGGATGGTAACTAAAAATATGAGACAAATAAAAAATAATGTGTCCACACTGGTTGTTGTATCTTTTGAGGTAAATATTTAATGTAAATTTTCTGGATAGTTTAAACAATTATCTTAATATTATTTATTGAATCTATTTTATATGGATATGAATATTCTTCAAAATTATTTGTCTATTATTTTTAAAACTGAAAATAGTTCCAGAATATTTTTAAATGAAGGGAATTTATTAAGAAAGCTTCAATGGACAATTATCTGGAAACAAATCTTACACGTTTTGTAAGTTTAATATTTAAAACTGTAAACTTGGCTGGGCGCGGTGGCTCAAGCCTGTAATTCCAGCACTTTGGGAGGCCGAGGCGGGTGGATCACGAGGTCAAGAGATCGAGACCATCCTGGTCAACACAGTGAAACCCCGTCTCTACTAAAAATACAAAAAATTAGCTGGGCATGGTGGCGCGTGCCTGTAATCCCAGCTACTCAGGAGGCTGAGGCAGGAGAATTG
>NW_016107562.1:2592062-2641980 GCF_001604975.1 Cebus imitator
AAAACTGTAAACTTATGTAGAAAAATATTTATAAGTAAAATATATACTGCTTGTATAATACAGGTGAGAAAGGATCATAATATAATAAAAGTCTGCAAGAAAAACATCAAGAAATAAAGAAAAAAATGATAATAAGACTTCTATATAGGATGACAATATATTTTGGTTTTCCCAGAATTACAATGATTTAAACCTGTTTTCCTGGCAGTCTTCAGAGTTCAGTATGTGTCTTAGATATTTTTATTTATATTACTACTAGTACAGTATTATTTATATTACTAATAATTATCATACTAATCTCCTAGGAGAATTTAGTGAGATTGACATTTTGTACCTTTTATTTCTTCAGTTGTCTCCTGTAATCAAATGCATATATAGTTAATAGTATATATTCAGAATTGTATTTGACTAAATCTTATAGACAACCGTATTTGTCTTCACTTGATCTTTGAGAGGCTTAATGTAATTAACCCTTCCTTTCCAAGACAGCATGCAGGAAAACAACATTTGCTAAAATAACATTTGCAAGAATATTGAAGTATGCTTGGAACACAAGCAGACAAGTAGAGAGCATGCCTTCTGTTCTCAGAGGGTGGTGGGAGGTGTATGTATGCTACTGTACCTACTAGCCTTTTGGTGAACAATCAGTTATGCCATAACTCGTGCCAGGTCCTGCAAAATCAGTGAAGCACCAGGCTACCACGGTGGCTATACTTTTGGGAAATGACATTGTTTTACATTGAAATAAGACATATGCTTGAAATAGAGGATGAGCAGTCTTGCCACTGAGCACAGAGAATAATGTGAATCTTATCATAGCAATAGTAGTACCATTTATTGTATGGTTATATATTTAAAACTACTTATGTCATTATTTGCTAACTCACTTTTCATTTTGCAATGAACCACTTAGGCCATGCAACTGTAAAAACAACAACAAAAGCAGAATGAACTATTTAAAAAAAAAATTCAAATACTGAATTTTCAATTTTTAAGAAAGTTGATGAAGAATGGGAAATGGGAAAAATTGTAGATTTTTTTGAATTATTCAGATTTGGAGAGGATTATTGTGATATTGCTTACTACATTAAACTCAAATTACTCAAATCTATTAACAAAGCATCTAGATCGAATGTTAGTAATTTTAACACATCTTTTCAGAAGAGGATAATTTAACATGTGGGACCTAGAGGGATGAACATCTATAAGAATTACTTGGAATTTTCACAAGAGAGTTGTTTTTTCTTATTTTTTTGAAAATTTTTATTAGTGTAGAAATATGATTTTATACTTTGGGATATAATAAAATACTAGTTTACTTATTTCATGCCTGAGATTGTTTCACTTTGGGCACTGAGAGAGCTTTCAGTTATCCCCTGTATCCTTTCAAGATCCCCCAACCACTGTGAGTTCTTTTGTTGTCTGTCTTCCTTAATTTCTGGCACAAGATATTCCAGCCTCAACTTGCATATTTCTTGTAATCAGCTATTTCTTTAAAATTTCCTGCTTTCTCTTCCTAGAGAACAGTATAAACAACTAAGATCCAGGTAAAAGGTGAGGATTGTTGCTACTAAAGTGCTGTATCTTCTAAGCCTCTAAGCTAACAAGGCAAAAAAAATCCTCTGATAGTTTTGTGAGAGGTCCCGTGTATGTGATCACTTCTCTCTCTGCTTTTAAAATTCTGTCTTTGATTTTGGTCAATGTAATCATAATGTGCCTTGATGTAGATATCTGTATGTTTTACTTATTTGGGGTCTTTCAGATTTATGAATCTGAATGTTCATTTCTCTCCCAAGATTTGGGAAGTTTTCTGCATTATTTATTTAAATAATATTTCTTCTGCTTTCTCTCTCTTCTCTTTTTAGACTCCTATATGTATCTTGTTCCAACTGGTTCTATTCCCATAATTGCCATAGGCTTTCTTCACTGTTTTTCAGCCTTTTTTCTTTTTTCTCTCTGACAGCCTAAATTCAGTTGACCTATCTTTGAGTTCACCGAGTCTTCTTTCGATCAGGTTTGCTGTTGAAGCTCTCTATTGACTTTTTTGATTCAGTCCTTTTATTCTCAGCTCCAGGATTCTGTTTCTTTATTGAACTACTTTTGTCCTTATATTTTTTCCTAATTTTATTTGCAAATCTGTGTTGCTTTATATTCCAATTACCTTCTTTAGGATGAATTATTTGTCAGGAAATACATAGATATCCTTTTCCTTAGGGCTGGTTACAGGAGTTTCATTAGGGTCTATTCTTCGTGTCGTATTTCCCTTGATCTTCCTGACCTTTTATCCTTCTGCCAGTGCCCGCATATTTGAAGACGCAGTCATTTTCCCTAGACTTTACCAAAGGACTTTGGCAGTGAAATACCTCTTTGGTAGTCAACATGGCCATAGATTCTAGGTGGGTCTGCTGTTGGAGTCTATGTGTAGGTGGGATCTGCTGTTAGGGCCTGTGTGCAGGTGAAGTCTACTGTCAGGGTTTATGGGAAGGTGGATTCTACCACCAAGCTCTGCACATTTGTTGTTGAGAGACCACACCACTTTTCTTTGTACTTAAGTTCTCCCAAGTAATTGAGTCATGCCAATTTAACCAATGCTCTGAATGAGGCAATACAGAATGCATCTCTTGGGAAGTGCCCTGAAATGCTGGAAAGCTCCACATCCACTTGTACTATACTTTCCCCACAGGAGATATTATAGGTTAAATAAATTCTCAGTGATCAACAATCCTGGCTTTAAAAAAGTAACAGTGCAAGAAAAATTTTCTCACCCATTTTAATATGGCTTTTAGTTTCTGTGCTGTGTTCCACTGTGTGTGATACTTCCTCCCATATGGATTTCAGAGCTCTTACAAAGCCTTTTAAAAAAATCTGCTGATGGTTGTCAAATTGGTATTTATGTAGGGGGATGAACTTAGGCCTTCTGTCCTGTCATATGTATTTTGATTACACATTCAATAAATTAATAAAGGAATATAGTCTCAAGTTAATTTTAAATAAATATGCATATTATACATATATGTACATAATTTTTAATTTAGTAAAAAACAAATGTAATTTTTCATTTTTTTGCATCATTCTATATTTATCTCATAAATTTTTCTTCTTTCTATTGTGATTCAGCTCAGATATAAACTTTTCAGCAAACTCTCTAATCCCTCAGGATTTATTAGCTCATTTTAAGTGCTTCCTTAATTCTATAAATATATTCACAATTATTCTACATGGATAACACTATATCCTAATTTTCTCTGTATTCTAATTTGTCTCCATTGGACAACAAGTTTTTAAATAACGATGATCCTTTATTGCTCACAATTACATCTTGTATTCTGTCACATTCAAAAACAAGTAAAAACCTCTTTGTGTGATTGACCAAACAAAGACTGAATGGAAATAAAACAGAATAGTTTCCATGTTTTTAGCATTTTTTCTTATGTAGGGGCATTTTTCTATATATAACTTTATTACTGCTGTCTAAATAATCATATAGATTTAAATAAATCACAGGATTCATCTAATAAAATTTATGATTCATCTTCCAAACACTATTTTCATTTATATATGCATATATATTTTCTTATAATTAACATATAAGTAGAGATTACTAACAGTAAAGGTGATTACAAATTTGAAATACTATCCAATTTGGGAAATTTTTCTATAGACAATATTTTAAAATTTTAAAAAGTATCCTTTTCTAAATTTTAGCTTGTATTTATCTGTTATGCATGAGGTTGTACATGACTCCATTCGTTGTTAAAATATTCTTATGGCAATATTACCAGTTCTCTAAGGGTTAAAAGTATAGGAATAAGGTTGTCTGTATCTGCTTGGACTGAAGAGGGAGACTATGGAAACCAGAATCAGGAATATGAGCATCTTAGCTTTAGTTGAGCTCTTACTTGAAGGTAAGAGTTTGAAAAAATATTTTCTATCCAGCTTCTATCTTCCATAAAACACTAGGAATATTGATTACTCCTATACACACATTTTGGAACATTTTTCACTAAAAGAGGGCAGTATTGTTGAGTAGCCTACTACCTATTTTAAACTGAAACAAATATAAATCGTAAAGTCAGACAAATATGTGACTAGCTACCATCATGTATTAATGGGTATTAGTTACAATGTCTAACTCATAATTTTATTGTAAGAATGGAACAAAATGACATATTAGAGGATACAGTGCACTACATTAACATCTAGTAGTTTCTCAGCTACTCACCACTTGACAGTCAATATTAAATAATTACTCATAATGACTTAATACTAGTTTTGGTGTGTAAAATATACACCAAAATTTTTTTTCTCTAAAATTACTTGAATTACAACACCCTAAAAAGTTCTTATAAAAATTTAAGAGCGCCACTAAAAAATTTTGGGGGACCTAGGAGTGTACATTAGAATTCCTTTGGTAACTCCTATGAATTATAGATAATGATATTGAATGTTTACCTTTGTGTGTATTCTATAAGGAAAATATATTCATGGCTTATAATAAACATTCCAATAACAATGATTATGTGAAACTGCTTTAACATTACTAAAACACTCTATAATTAGATATTTTGATGCTATTAAGAAAAATAATAAAAACATAGCTATATGCTCTTTCAAAAACTATTTTTATAGATGATGCAGATGGTAATTTTAATGAGTTTACAGGTTTATTTCTTAATTTAGACCATGTTACCTGATGTAGCCTCTTTTTTGGGGAAACAATTATGTTATTCTCTAAAACAAAATTGATACTTGTTACTATACATTGCACAATATAGCATCTCAAAGAGAAAATTTATCTACTGTTGCAAAGAATAAGCTAGGAACAAGTATGGGCTTGTTCTATCACTTTCCAACATCTTGTAGCATTAAGTAATATTGTTTCTTAATCTCTAAAATGAAAAACACCTAGGTTAAAACAGTTCATTCAAGCAAAATATATTTATACATACTTCTTTACACCCAGGGCTAGTAACCTATCTAAGCAATCCTTCAGTTTAGTTGTCGATCCTTTTATCTGGTCTCTGTACTTCACGTTCCTGCTTCAGCATACTTTCCATAAAGAAGGCCAAATGATATCTAAGTGTGTGTGGGGGTGTGTGCATACATATGCAGTTGTGTGTGTCTGTGTGTGTGTGTGTGTGTGTGTGTGTGTGTGTGTGTGATACTTAGAGCATTGCACTCCTCTGCTTACCAGAACTCAAATTTCACAAGAATGAAATCCAATTTTTTAGAATAAACAGAAGGCCCTGTGTGGTTTGATCTTTGGCTACTATTTTAATCTTTCATGCATAAATCACACTGTTTTTTAATTCTTCATGTAACTCTCTGCTTTGAATATCTCTCTCCAATTGGCTGGATCCACTCTACCTCTTAAATTTTAATAGTAAAATCACCACCTCAGGATTTTTTCTCATCATCCAAACTAAAGAGAGGTTTCTCGGTTGTTCTATATCAACTCTTTGTCATGGCACATGTCATTATTACACATATTTGTGATTATTTTTACTTTTTTTTGTAGATGGAGTCTTGCTTGCTCTGTCACCCAGGCTGGAGTGCAGTGGTGCGATCTCAGCTCACTTCAACCACCACCTCTCGGGTTCATTTGATTCTCCTGCCTCAGCCTCCTGAATAGCTGGGACTACAGAGACATGCTGCCAAGCATGGCCAATTTTTTTGCATTTTAGTAGAGACAGGGTTTCACCATGTTGCCCAGGCTGGTCTCAAACTCCTGGGCTCAGGCAATCCGCCCACCTTTGTCTCCCAAAGTGCTCGGATACAGGCATGAGCTGCTGCGCCCAGCCTATTTTTACTTTTTTCCCTAAAAACATAAATAGTATATGGTTTGGTTTTTGGTAAACAATAAAGTAAAATATTTCACATGTAATAGTTTTTCAATAAATATTTATCTTATAAATTAACAAATAAATGTTAAAGTAGGAAAATGCAATGCAATTTTGTGAAGATATTTAATGTATTTTTAATTCATGAAGAATTATATATTTTACTTTAATCTTTCTAAAGAATGTGATAAATCTATTCTTCTTTCTCAAGGATAAGAGGTGAAATTACATCATTTGGATTGTTAAATTGACTGAAGAATTGTATTTATGAGAAAAGTTTCCTGCAGTGTTTGTTTGCAGAAATGCTATATAGCTAATGATCATCCTCTTCCATACATCCCCTCAAATATTCTATTTAAATCAAATTTTTTAAGTAAATTCAGTTAAATTGCAATATTGTTTTAATGGAAAGCTACAGGGTGTCTATTAGTTGGAATTCCAATAATGTATAAACTTTTTACTGGCTACTTAGAACATTAGCTATGCACAATATTGTTTTCCTTTTGATCTCTGAAACATATCAGATTGCAAAATATGCATTATCTACTCAGAGTAACCCGAAAAAATGTAACTTTCTCTTAGCCTTTGTGGTGTCACAGTGTGATGGAATAAAACAGCAAAATGATTCCTTTAGACTTATCATGTATTTCATTGGCATATTTTAAAAATAATTTTTAGCATACTTTACTGTAAGACACCATTTATGGTTTTTTAAAAGTATTCTTCCTATTTATAGTCAAATTTTAGGAAAACTAGGGCAGTGCAAGGAAATGCAAAGCATTTAATCAGGTAACTTTTTAAAGAAAATGCTCCAGTTTTTTAACTGTTACCGGAAGGGGGTCCAATACAGACCACAAGAGAGAGTTTTTAGATCTCTTGTAGGAATGAATTTTAGACAAGTCCATAAAGTGAAAGCAAGTTGATTAAGAAAGCAGAGGAATAACAGAATGGCTACTCCATAGACAGAGCAGCTCTGAGGGTGGCTGGTGTCCATTTTTATGGTTATTTCTTGATTGTATGCTAAACAAAGTTTGGATTATTCATGCCTTCCCTTTTTAGGCTATATATGGTAAATTCCTGAGGTTGCCACGGCATTTGTAAACTGTCATGGCGCTGGTGGGCTGGTGGAAGTGTAGCACCGAGGATGACCAGAGGTCAGTCTTTTGCCATCTTGGTTTTGGTGGGTTTTGGGCAGCTTCTTTATGGCAGCCTGTTTTATTAGCAAGACTTTTTCTTTTTTTTTCCGAGACGGTGGAGTCTCACTCTGTCACCCAGTCTAGAGTGCAATGACACAATCTCGGCTTACAGCAACCTCCGCCTCCTGGGTTTAAGCCATTCTCCTTCCTCAGCCTCCTGAGTAGCTGGGATAATAGGTTCGTGACGCTGCGCCTGGCTAATTTTTGTATTTTGAGACGAGGTTTCACCATCTTGCCCAGGCTGGTCTTGAACTCCTGACCTCCTGATCCACATACCTTGGCCTCCCAAAGTGCCAGGATTATAGGCGTGAGTATTAGCAAGATTTTTATGACTTGTATCTTATGCCGACCTCCTGTCTCATCCTGGGACTTAGAATGCCTAACCATCTGGGAATGTAGCCCAGTCCGTCTCAGCCTCATTTTACCCAGCTCCTCCTATTCAAGATGGAGTTGCTCTAATTCAGATGTCTCTGATAAAATCAGATTAAGTCAATCAGCACTCTGGCAGCACCTTCTTGAATTATTTCCAGAGTTAGCTGAAAATTCTTGTAACCTCCAAGCGGTTTGCTAGATAGCTCTATTTGTCTTTGTTTTCCAGGAATCTGAATCTTCATTTGTGACAGCAATTTCCATGAGTTTAAATAGCACTCTAGACACCAGTCGTGAAGGGGTTGGCTCTATGGGACTATGAACCTCAAATATCTGAGACAGGTCTCAGTTATTTTAGGAAGTTTATTTTGCCGAGCTTGAGGACGCATGCCCCTGACACAGCCTCAGGAGGTCCTGATGACGTGTTCCCAAGGTGGTCAGGGCACAGCTTGGCTTTCTTTATTTTAGGGGACATGAAGGATCAATCAATATATGTAGGATATACATTGGCTCTGTCAAGAAAGGCAGGACAACTCAAAGCAAGGAGGGGGCTTCCAGGTCACAGGTAGGTGAGAAACAAATGGTTGTATTCTTTTGAGTTTCTGATTAGCCTCTCCAAAGGAGGCAAAAAGAAACATTTCCTGTTTTTTATATTACCATGGTTGACAACATTGCCGAACTCTCTGCTGTTACATAGCAAAGGTCCTCTTCCCTTTACTGGGTCTTTTCAATATCCATTAAGTCTCCTAAAAGCCTTTCCGGGCTACTTATTGCTCAGTACCTACTTATTGAACATTTAAAACAAACAGCTCTGGTAGCATTCAGCTGCTAGGTACCAAATTTCTGTTTCATGTGTTATGGTTGTAATAAAAATTTACCATCAATTATTTGTCTTCATCACTTAATTATGCTCATAAATTCTGTGTATCAATAATCTAGAAAAGGACAGACAGGGCAGATTTGGTCTTATGATATTTTAAGGTCCAGGAATGAAGACCCAGTTGGGAAGACCCAATTCCTGGACCTTAAGATATTCTGAAGTCATAATCATTTACAAGTCTTACACTTGACTGCCAGCTAGGACTTTACCTGGGCCTGTGGGCTAGAGTCCCTTACTGGGCCTTTTCACGTGACCTGGGCTTTCTCCTAACATGGGATGCTGGGCGTTCCTAGATGGTCATTCAGGGCTCTAAAGGTAAGTCTCTTAGCTCATAAATCAGATCTTTCACGTCTTTTAAGACTTGGCCATGGATTTAATGCAGTTTAATTTCTGTCGTTCTTTTCATTATAATTCAGTCACATGTTCTGCCTTAATTTAAGGGGTGGGGAATGTGAATTCACATCTTGATGAGGGAGTGACAAGGTCCTGGAATAGCAAAATAAAATGAAATTTACCAAAACTGGCTAATTCTATGTGTTTAAATGATTACTTATGTGATGACTTCTACCAACATGTAAACTTATCCAAACATTGGCTTTTGTGCCAGAATTTCGGTGTCTTAAGAAGAAGGAACAAAAATTGCAATTTGGTTATGATTAGAAAATCCTTAGCATATGATTAAATGTATGCCACATGTTTCATAAATACTCATCAACTTATAATTGCTCAGTGGCTATTTCTAAGTATCACCATTTGAATGAGATAAATACCTCATAAAATATTTAGAAAAAATAAACTTCTAATCAAATACTGTTTAACCTATAGGCTAAGTGAACTATTTATTTATTTATGTGTTTATTTTCTGAATGCTTGAATAAGAAAAATATGCCAACACACACACTCATCCTAGACTGTGTGAAGGTTTATACTCACACAATCATAATCAGCTGTTCCTCAGCTACAAGAAAAATTTAGCAAGAGAAGAAAAATGGGTGTAAGTTGTACTATGTACAACCTATACGGGAAAAAGTTAAATATTTGTTTGTAAAGACAGCATCATGGACATTTCTAATGACTTTAAGATAGCAAAAGCATAGATCCTATATAACTGAAATAGTTTAAATGGCCCTTCTTTAAGGAAAACAAAACAAAGCAAAAATAGTCTGCCTCCTTATGTCTAAAATATTTATGAAATGTGTCCTAAATTTTTATCATGAAAACAAAGCATTTTTCAGTGTTTATATCAAATGTCCTCATCGTGCTGCAGTACTTAAGTAATATTAGTGCCAAAAAATTTAAATACTTTGTTTTGACAAACAATTGAGGTAATATAGTTAGAGTGGGTAGCTAGACAGACATGAGCAGGCAGGAGGGTCCCTCGCAAGCCTTTACTACCAGGTGTGTCAGGCAACCATCAGGTAAGATTCGGGTGGTTATTAAATTGTCTAAGATAATAATTGGTCACAACTGGCACCAGGGAAAGGCAGTCTCCCAATAGAAACACCTAAAACTAGTGAACAGCAGTCTCTCAATAAGATATTAGGAGTTAGGCAAGTGGGCTCAAGCATGTGCAGTAAGAGGAAAAATGCCAGAGAGTAACTAATAACACTCAACCGGTAAGAGAGAAACACCTCAAGTAAGCATGCACACAATGTCAGCATCATACACACTGCGCGTGCGGCCCCTCCCAAGGGCTGGCAGGCCACTGGGCATATAGGCAGCCTATTCCAAAGGGAGAATCAGAGGAGAAGTAACACGCGAGCCGGAAGTGCCAATGTCAAAACATGCACTTGCATCTCTCAAGTTGCCTGCTTCACCCTCTTCCAAGGGTACTTTACTTTCTTTGGTTCCTGCTCTAAAACTTTCTAACACACTCTCACTCCTGCTCTAAAGCTTGTCTTAATCTCTCACTCTGCCTTATGCCCCGCTGACTTCTTTCTTCTGAGGAGGCAAGAAGGCAAGTTGCTGCAGAACCCTATGGATTCACCACTGCTAACAATATGACATGTAGGAAATCTGAAGATTAGAAGGGTATCAGGCATTCATTTAATTATTCCTTCTACTTTGAACTAAAGCTGAACCTTCGTTTAAAATTATTTTTTAAAAAATTCTAAAATGTTTTATAACTTTTTTTACAACATTCGAAATCTACTAACTTTTTATCTGAGTATAACTGAAATTACAATTCAATTCAAATTTGAATTCAATTGAAAGTAAACCAAACACTTTTGGTTTGCTTTCAGTAGAAACTGAGTAGCTTCTCTGTTTGTACTGTGGTTTTGTGACCAACAGTTAAATTAAAAGTATTCATTTTTTAAGAAGTAGTTTGTTAAGAGTGGTACTTTTATGTTTTTCTTCTAATTCTGCATAAAGAATTTAGGCTGAAATAGCTATATAGATAACTAACATCTAATCATAACTAACTTCTGGAAGAATAGCTAGGTAAGATTGTAATGTACAAGAATCATTTACAGAACTCTCCACCCCAAATCCACAGAATATACATTCTTCTCAGCACCACATCACACCTACTATAAAATTGACCACATAATTGGAAGTAAATCACTCCTGATAAAATGCGAAAGAACAGAAATCATAACAAACAGCCTCTCAGAGCACAGTGCAATCAAATTAGAACTCAAAATTCAGTAACTAACTCAGAACCGCACAACTTCATGGAAACTGAACAACTGGCTCTTGAATGTTGACTGGATAAACAATGAAATGAAGGCAGAAATAACGATGTTCTTTGAAACCAATGAGAATGAAGACACAACATACCAGAATCTTTGGGACACATTTAAAGCAGTAGCTAGAGGGAAATTTATAGCAATAAATGCTCACATGAGAAGTAAGGAAAGATCTAAAATCGATACCCTATCATCAAAATTGAAAGAGCTATAGGAGCAAGATAAAAAAAACAAACAAACTCAAAAGTTAGCAGAAGACAAGAAATAACTAAGATCAGAGCAGAACTGAAGGAGATAGATACACAAAAAACCCTTCAAAAATTAATAAATCCAGGAGCTGGTTTTTTTGAAAAGATCAACAAAATAGATAGACCACTAGCCAGATTAATAAGAAGAGACAGAAGAATCAAATAGATGCAATAAAAAACAGTAAAGGGGATTTCATCACTGATCCCACAGAAATTCAAACCATCATCAGAGATTATTACAAACAACTCTATGCACATAAACTAGTAAACCTGGAAGAAATGGATAAGTTCTTGGACACCTGCACCCTCCCAAACCTAAACCAGGAAGTCAAAACCCTAAACAGACCAGTAAAAAGGGCTGAAGTTGAGGAAGCAATTAATAGCTTGCCAACCAAAAAAAGCCCAGGTCCAGATGGGTTCACAACGAAATACTACCAGACATACAAATCAGAGCTGGTATCACTCCTTCTGAAACTATTCCAAAGAATCCAAAAAGAGGGAATCCTCCCCATATCATTTTATGAGACCAACATCATCCTGATACCAAAACCCGGCAGAGACTCAACAAGAAAAGAAAACTTCAGGCCAATATCCATAATGAACATAGATGCAAAAAACTTCAATAAAATACTGGCAAGCCGACTGCAACAGCACATCAAAAAGCTTATCCATCATCATTAAGTAGGCTTCACCCCCAGGACGCAAGGCTGATTCAACACAAACAAGTCTATAAACGTAATTCACCACATAAACAGAACCGAAGACAAAAACCACATAATTATCTCAATTGATGCAGAGAAAGCCTTCTACAAAATTCAACAGCCCTTCATGCTAAAAACTCTCAATAAACTAGGTATCGATGGAATGTATCATAAAATGATAAAAGCTACATGTGACCAACCTACAGCCAATATCATATTGAACGGGCAAAAGCTGGAAGCATTCCCTTTGAAATCTGGCACTAGACAAGGATGCCCTCTCTCACCACTCCTATTCAATACAGTATTGGAAGTTCTAGCCAGAGCAATCAGGCAAGAAAAAGAAATAAAGAGTATTCAATTAGGAAAGGAGGAAGTCAAATTGTCTCTATTTGCAGACGACGTGATTGTATATTTGAAAAATTCCTTGATCCTCCCTTAATAAAAATAGATTCTAGATGTTGTACAACCTTTTAGAAAAAAATAAGTACAATACACCGCAACATTTAGTGTGAGGGGGTACTTCTGATATATAATTTGATTTAAATTCAGGCAGAAGCAAATGCCAAGAAAATGTGGACTAATTTTTGAAATGTGAAAATTATATGCATTTATGAAAATATTGATTTTAAAAATAAATACCAAAAAACAAATAAATAAGTTTTTTTTTTTTTAGAGAGAAGGTGGAGAATCAACTTTCCAGGTGTAACTAAATGTAAGTCTTGTTAAAAATATAAGAAATTGACTAGTACTAATAGAACCTTCAAAGTGAACAAATCTGCAAATCTCTTCATATATTCTTTGCATTTCTCTTCCAGCTTTCTATGTTTTCGCTCACTAAACTCATAGATATCTCCTGAATTCCATGATTCAATATCAGTCAAATTTCTAGACTTTCTAAGAATACTGTATATGCCATAATAATCTTATCCTTTTTTCATAACTCTATCAAAAACCATCATTTCATCATGCCTCTGATTTCATGCAGGGATTATGGAGGCAGAAAGGACAACTCTTTTTATGTACTTTTAAGTGAACCACTTTAAGTAGCTTACATTTGTGGTAAAGTGAGAAATACTTCATCTGACTATTCCTATGCAAATAATTTAAAATAATTCATCTCCTCTTTAGCTCTCCTTATTAGCACATACATTTTCTAGAAAGTGTTTTATATGTGCTTCTAATCTCTTCTCTACCAGAGAAATTGTTTCCCTCTGCCCTTTTCAGAGTTTTTAGCAGTATCTCCGTTACTGTTCATGCTCAATCTTGGAATGCTTTGAGACAGTATTTCCCTCCTCTCTCCATCCTGTCCTTCAGTGTGCTGATAAACCCTCTAAGTCTTCACATTTATTTGTGTCATTTTTTGTTGTGTAATGTAACAAAGGGGTGCTGTTTGGTGTTCCTAATATCTTGCAGCAGGTTTAGCTGTTAATTTTCAATACTTCTCTCCTATGAAAAAAGGAGAGAGGGGAAGAAATTTAGTTGCCTTTACTGTACTTAAAATAATCCTTTTACTCTGAGGCTGACCAGAGCTTCTGGCTCTCAGTTGTGCACGTCTACTCTCTTTTGCCTTCTTGTAGTTTTTTTTTTTTTTTTTTTTCCATTAGAGACCTTGAAACATAGTGAAAGCTGAGCCTGGGAGATTCATCTCCAAAATGCTCTAAACATGAATGAATGGGATTATATAAAGCTTATGTCAGCCCTCTGGAGACCAACTAGAACTCTATTAGAGGTAAATAAAAAATTTCTTCTTGATTTTTAACAAGCAATTTTTTTCTGATATAAAATATGCTTTCCTATAAGAAATTTCTCCTCTTGAGACATTTTTATGAAAGCATCTCAATGTGGATTGTTTCCAAATTGGCTTAACATTGCAATATAATGAAAGACCTTGTTGTCCACTTACTAATTTCTGCCTCCAAGTAATTCTATTATTATTCTTGTTGGAAATAATGAGAAATCACATGGAGGAAAGGAGCAGAAAATACAGCCTGGTCTCAGCAGTGTTTGAAAATGGTAAGTGGGTCAGATGCAGGGTGGCTCACTCCTGTAATCCCAGAATTTGGGGAGGTTGAGACAGGCAGATTGCTTGAATTTAGGATTTTGAGAACAGCATGGGCAACATGGAAAAACTGTCTTTACTAAAAATACACGTCTGTAATCTCAACTACCTGGGAGGCCAAGGTGGGAGAATTGCTTGAACCAAGGAGGTCCAGGCTCTAAGTGAGCTGTGATTGTGTCACTACATTCCAGCCTGGGCAACACAGGGAGACCTTGTCTCAAAAAAGAAGAAAAATGGTAAGTGGAAACCTATCAGAACCCAGGAAGAAGACATTATAATTTCTCTAATGCTACAAGAGATGCCTTATGTTTCTTCTTTCTATGGCATCATATTTTTTTTTTCTGGTTGATGTTCCTGCTCTATTATTTATTTCCACATTTTGACACTGTAAATCCTTCAAAGGAGAGGTCTCATCTGTCAAGTTTTCATGTCCTTCTACTTCTTTCACCACCACCACCAACTCAATAACTGTTTGTAACCCTGTACCCTGATTCTAAATATTTGAAATTTAAAATCTTATTGATCCAGCCTGTCAGATGGTCATGAATATGAACATCAGGAGTGGGTAGAAAACATTATCATAGGTTATGTGCTATTTTCAGTGCTATCATAAATATGTGTTAGATTCAGAGATATAAAAATTCTTTCAGTGGATTTTTCAGCAAGCCTTGCAAGCCAGAAGAGAATGGGATGACATAGTCAAAACACTGAAAGAAAAAAAAAAGCCTGTCAACTAAGAATTATTTATCCAGAAAGCTTAAACTCAGAAAAGGAGAAATAAAAACTTTTCCAGAAAAACAAAAGCTGAGGGAGTTTATCATCACTAGATCTGACTCACAAGAAATACTAAAATGGAAACTAAAGTTAAAGTACTTCAAGTGGAATCTAAAGGATGCTTATTAGCAACATGAAAATGTAATACTATAAAACTGCCTAGTAAAGGGAAGTATAGAGTTAAATTTAGAATACTATAATCCTCTAATGTAATGGTGGTGCATAAAATCATTTTTAACTCTAAGAGTGAAGAGTATTAAAAATAACTATAGCTACACTAATTTGTTAATTGATGCACAACACAAAAAGATGTAAATTTTGACATAAATAACAAAATAGGGTAGAGAATAGAGGAGTTAAGGTGTAGAGTTTCTGTATAAGATCAAAGTTAAGTTGTCAACAGCATAAATGATAAGAATGCATTTCCAAACTAATTGTATTTATATAGTATGTACAGCTTTACATCTCAATCATAACTTATTAATATAGGTTTTTAAATTTTAAAAAGTTATACTCTTTAAAGTCATAAATAAGCCTATTTATTTTTTAAAATAATCTTCATTGTGTATATTTGAGGTATATACCATGATGTTATGAGATACATACAGATTGTTAAAAAGTTACTGAAATGAAGTAAATTATCATATTCATCACCTCACATATTTGCTCATTTTTATTATTTTTGTGGCAAGTGCAGCTAAAATATATTAATATAGTATGAATCCCAAATACAGTATGATTTTATTACCTGTAATCATTATATTATACATTAGATTTCTAAACTTGTCTCTCCTACATATCTGCTACTTGGTATTCTCTTACCCACATCTACCCATTTCTTCCCCACCCCACCCCATGCCCCCAATAACCACTGCTATATTTTCTATCTGTGTATGGTTTTTTTTTTAGTTTCCACATATAAGTGGAATAATTCGATATCTTTCTTCTGTGTGTGTATTTCACTTAGCAGAATGTCCTTCAGGTTTATTTGTGTTGTGGCATATGGTAATATTTCATTCTTTTTTACGACCAAGTATATGCCATTATATGTGTGTGTGTGTGTGTGTGTGTGTGTGTGTGTGTGTGTGTGTGTATGTACATATATACACAACACTTTATCCATTTGTCTATTGATGTACACTTAGGTTGTTTTTGTATTTTGGCTACTGAAAGCAATGCTGCAATGAAAATGAGAGTACAGATATCTTTACAAGGTGGTGATTTCTTTTCCCTTGGGTATATGCCCAGAAGAGAGATTGCTGGGCCATATGGTAGTTCTATTTTTATTTTCTTTAGAAATTTCCATAGTGTTTTCCATAATGGCTGTACTAATTTACATTCCCACCAACAGAATACATGAGCTTTCTTTTCTCCACACCCTCAGCAATATTTATTGTCTTTCAACTTTTTGGTAATAGCTATCCTAACAGGTGTGAGGTGGTCCCTCATACTTTGAAATTTGTAGCATTTTATATAATAATAATAACTGAACTGGAAAAAAAATCAAGAAAACTGTCTCATTTAGGATAGCATAAAAATAGGAATATATTGAACCAAGGAAGTGAAAGATGTGTACACTAAAAATTATAAAGCATTTATGAAATAAGTTGAAGACGACACAAATAGAAAGATATCTTATCCTCATAGATTGGAAGAATACTGTTAACATGTCCATTCTACCCAAAGCAGTATGCAGATTCAACACACTGCTTTCTACTTCTATGAGGAATCCCAATGGCATTCTTCACAAAAGTAGCAAAATGATCATAAAATTAATATGGAAAAATAAAAGACCCCCAGCAAATAATTCTTAGGAAAACAATAATGATTTTGGAGTCTCTATACCTCCTGATTTAAAATTATACTAAAAATCTATAGTAATTAAAACAGTATGGTAATGGCATAAAACAGACAAATAATCCAGTAGAACAGAATAGAGAGCCCTGTGATAAATCCATACACACCGTCAACTAATTTTTGACAAGGACGCCAAGAGGGCACAATGAGGAAAGACTAGCCTCTTCAATAAATCATGTCAAGAAAATTTTATTTTCACCTGGAAAAGAATAAAATCAGACCCTTATCTTATTCCATACACAAAAATCAACTCAAAATGAATAAAAGACTGAAATGCAAGGCAAGAAACTATAAAACTCTAGAAGAAAACATAGAAGAAAATCTCTTGGGAAGTGACTTTTTTTTTTTTTTGATATCACAACAAACGCTCAGTCTACAAAAAGAAAAGTTTAAAAAGGGACTAGATCAAACTAAAAAACTTCTGCAGAGCAAAAAAAAAATTAACAAAATGAAATGGCAGACAATGAACTGGGAAAATATATTTGCATATCCCTGAAACAAACAATACAACTCAATGGTAGAAAAACCCATAACCCAGTTTTTAAAAATGAGCAAAAAGCCTAAATAGACATTGCTGTAGTGAAGATATTAAAATCACCAACAAATGTAAGAAAAGGCGTTCAACTGAATTTAACCTATTGCAATACCATGTTTTACTTATTTGCAACATTTAAAAATAATTTCTGGTAATGATTTATATGAGATGAGACTATGCATTGTTTAGCAAATCCAGTGGAGGAGTCCCAGTGCATGGAGGACAGTAGAGAGTGAAGCTACGCCCACAGCCAGGAGCAGCTTTTTCAGGATGTCAATGCACTGCATGGTTTGCAGCTATCAGGGTCACCAAGAAAGACACAATTTACACAGGCACCAAATAAAACAATGCTTTTCTCACATGGATAAATACAGAACAAGATCACCAACAGTGAACGCGGGTCTCCCACGGCCAGCTGGTCTTGCCCAATAGTCTATACAGGGAGACGGTCTGCACACGTCCCCCCTGTGCTATAGCTGAAGAACCGTTTTCTCCACACCAGAAGTAGATATAGGATTTGGGTTGGCCAGGTTCTTTATGACTCAAGCGCTTTAAGCAGTACAAAGAAGTACTTATCAAGTCTAAAGCAAAGAAAGATATTCCCAAACAACGCAACATGCCCAGCAAAGGCTGCGAGGGCTCTTTATTTCCATGTAAGGAAATATTACAGGCCAAAGGAACCCTTTAAGACCACGCAAGAATTAGCAAGCTCACATGACTGTCTTTCCCAACATGCATCTAATATAGAAGTTATTGATGGATATTCTCCTGAATTTTGTTGTGTTTTAAAATGATATGTTTTAAATATAAGTATTTTCCCTAATTTCCTAGTTAATTCTGAATATAAAATGCCTGTATTGACAGTTTATATTACCATCTCTGTATACTTAGTCTGGTTTATGTAATCTTGGGAAAAATAGGTTTAAATTAAACTAATAATCTCAGCTTCACCATGTACAAACATATAATCTTATAACATTTGCTGTGCTAATTGATTTATATAATCTTCTTAATCTACTCTGCTTATGTGACTCCATGCCTTGCTGATAGGAGTTCACAGGGAAATGCTTTCTGGGGCTCAGGGAAAATCAGTTCCCTAGTGTTAAATATAATCAGATCATTACCATTCCAAAATGGGACAGAAGCAGGAAAGAAACATATGACTAGCCAAAATCTAATTAAAATATTTAACATGTAATATAAAAATTATTATAGTAATCTTAATATGAAATCCTGTATAGAGAAACAAATTTATCAGTTTACAGTTATTCTGCAAGAATGTAAAGATAATAAAAGTACAACCGAGTAAATTTATTTAAAATATAATATACAACACCTACTGAAAAGTTAGTTTGTATTCAGTACTTCACAACTATTAAAAGGAAGAAGTGAGTTGTGTTCTCCCCTTCCAAGAAAATATCCAGGCCATTATATCCAAGGTCCAGATTTCCTGTGTATCCATAAAAAGTCAGTAGCCCCTATTTAATCAGAGGATTGGTTTCTGAGTTTCTATGTGCTTCTCCAAAGTCCTATTTTAAGTGAACAGGTCTGAAAGTGAGGACTATCACTAAGCCTGAATGGGTTTGTAGAACTCAAAAGAAAGATTACAGGAAAACAGGTAAAATGCACGAGCCCTTCTAGAATGGAGACTTCAGACACTGCAATTAGAAGGTATTTTGGCAGTAGCTGGTCACACAGCTTACATACTATGTACACTGTCACTATATCCAAGCTTGATCAAACCACTGCCATGATTCCAGGAAGCAGAGTAGAACAATGAAATGCCATAATTGCAATGAAAAGCACACACAAATATGATACCAGCCTCTGACAGTGGGGACCGGCACTAAGTGTGAATGTGAGATGTGCCTCCAATAGCAGAACTAGAGTTTATAAAAAAGATCTCTGAAAATTTAGCACCGCTGAGGACAGTGACAGAAAGATAGAAGACAACTGACGAGTCCTCAAAGGTAGGCTCAGTACTTAAGAGGACACCAATGCCACTCTTACAGTGAATGTTCATGTCTTGGGACGTGTGTGTGCGTGTTGGCGGTTGGTGAGGGGTGTTTGGTTTATTTCCTTTCTCAAATGAACTATTGGCCCTCTAGCATAGTTGCCAGGTAATTGTACGGTTAATTTTGTGACTGTGATGAACTCTCTTGTTCTGCCAGTTTCTGCTCTCTCAAGATCCCTCATTAACGGTAGTAGTTAACCTAGGGATGTGCCCCAGGAATTCAGGTCTCTGGCACCTCGGGTCAACTCTCCATGTGGCTCTCTAATTCTGCCTACCTACTCCCAGATATGCACACACATACACACTTCACCTTTATATCTCAATATAAATTAATTAAGAGATATAGATACAAACGTGTGTGTGTGTGTGTGTGTGTGTGTGTAGACAGAGAGAGAGAGAACCATTTTTTGGTGACATTATCTGATTGGTTAAACCCAAATAAACGTACGTGTGTGTGTGTGTGTGTGTGTGTGTGTGTGTGTGTGTGTCAGAGAGAAAGAGAGAGAATTACCATTAAGATATTTTCTGTACTTTGCTTGGAAACCTCTCCAGCTAAACATCCAATTTCAATACTCACAATTTCTACCCTCCACAAAACTGCAGAGTGGGGATACAATTTAGCCAAGTTCTTTGCCACTTTATGACAAGAACCTTCTTTTCTCCATTATTCAGTAACATTTTCCTGATTTATATCTGACTCCTCATCAGAATGGCCTTTATTATCCATATCTGTAATAATACTGTGCGCATGACTACTTGTGTATTCTCTAGGAAGATGGAAGTTTTATCTCCAGCTCGACTCTTTGCTTTCTGAGCCCTCATCAGAATCACCTTTAGCAGTCCCTTCATAGATATATCAGTTTTTTCTAACATACACCTCAAAACTATCCTAGGCTTTACTCATTACCTAGTTCCAAAGCCTCTTCCACGTTTTAGTTATTTCTTACAGCAATACCCCATTTCCAGGTATGAATATTTGCCTCGTCAGTTCGTGCTGCTGTATCGGAATACAGTACACTGTGTCTTCCCATAGTTTTTGAGGCGGAGATCAGGGTGACGGTACGGTTGGGTTTTTGTTGAGTTTTCTCCTCTTGGTTCATTGCCAGCTGGCTCTGGCTGTATCCTCAAGGAGAGAGCTCTACTCTCTTTCTCTTCTCATAAAAACACTAACCCAACATAGGAGATCTACCCCCACGACCTCATCTAATAATGACCTCTCAATGCCCCTTCTTCATAGGGCCATCCCACTGGTGGTTTGAATTTCAACAGATGAATATTTTGGGGAAGGGCAACAAACACACAGTTTTTAACAATTGTATAAACAACATTTTATGTATCAGTATCGTCAACGGTTTTCATAAACAACAAACAGAAATCTATTCTAGCTCATTGAAGAAAAATATACCTTAACTGGAAGGATTCAGAGAGGGTCAAACAGAGAAGCAACTACCAAACCACAGTCCAACTGAGGACCCATGACAATGATGAAGAAAATGTTTTACAAAAACAAGTGGAAGAACACTTTCCTGAAGAAAGGAAAACAAAAGCTAGCTCTCCTGAAATGGAAATGTTTACTATCAGTCTCTTCAAGTATTTAGAACAGCATATCATAAAAATTACGTATTATAATTTTGTATATTTTTAATATAAACAAGCTTTCAGTAAAAATGAAAAATGGTCTTTTATCCTCTTTTCAGAAACACATGATGATCTCCAAGGACCCCCCTCAAGAGGAGAAAATGAATGCAAGTAAAAACACTGGTAAAGGAATAGCAGGGAATGCAAGCACTGCATTTGGAATAATATAGTACTATAATTTAATTATGGATCTGCCAGTTCTCAGGTTTGTGAACCTGAACATTTAAATTAGTCCCCTTCTGCATCATTTTTCTCATCTGGAAAAGTAGTATTGAGGTTGGCAATGCTGCAATGATATAATGAAGTAAATTAAAGTGTGATCTGCAATGCATCCCCAAATTACTTTGATTACATAATATAGTAATATTTAAATATTTAACATAAAATTTTTTTATTGAAGAAGGATAAATAATACAGTTGCTCTTGTAAAATGAGGACTAGGCAGCTTATAGCCCTCTCCACCTGACTTTCCCTCATCTTTCTCAACTAACTGTGGTACCTTCATGGAACATTTAGTTTCCAAGAAACACAGTATAAAAATCACAGACTTTATCCTTTGTTAATTTACAAATGAGGTGGCTGAGATATAGAAAAGCTATATGACCTAGTCCTACTCACAAAGCTAGTTAGAGGTAAAACTGAAACTAAAACCTGCTTCCTATTATTACAAAAATTCCATCCTTTTCCTCGTGTAGTTCATATTTTATCACTGCCTATGACAGATAAAAATCCAAAAGTGGCAATACATAGCCTTCTATTGCAAAGGCCATGTTAGGCTTTCATAAATCCTTTTCCATAGAGAACGACTTGAACTGTACAAAACCTGGTTTCTTTTATAATTGCTTTCATTATTTAAATTGCTATGCGATGATTGCAACTAGGAGCATTTGTGCATTTCCTAAGCATGGAATGAAATTTCTTACATAGATTATGTTTCAGCGATCATTCCATTCTTTGAATTTTGATCAAAAGCATAACTTACTTTTGCGCTTTTGAAAGGGATTTTGTTGAAATTTAAAACCTTTTTTAAAGGGAAACAGAAATATTTAAGGTCCAAAAGAATTTCCATAATCTCACAATATTCTACATATTTAAAACTATAATTATGAAAATAAATTTGTTGTAAACAACCATAAACATTTTGCTAAACTATTACTACAAAATATACAGTCTTTAAAAATATTAACATTTACACTTTAAATTTGATAAACTAAAACCATTAAATGTGCAAAATCCTCCTCTTTCTCTCATTTCTCTGCCTCTGTATACATATTATATTTTTTCATCCTTTAAACTATACTTTCATATAACCTGAAGCCACCAATTCTGCTGTGCCTGGAGATTTCAACTTGCATGGTATGTAAAAGGTACATATAAGCTAACATATACAGGTTAATTATTTTATCGAATTTATCTGTTTTTAATGGAGCCAGTCAAGTGGGTGGGGGAGTGGCTATATCTGCTGTAATTGCAAAAGTACAAACTATTAGCTTCCATTTTAACTATAAAAGAGAAAACATAATTTATCTCATTTCTATTTTAAAGAATTGTAAAGGTTAAAATAATTAAAGAGCTAAAAGAACCCAAAAGCTATTTTCTTTATGTATTTGAGATATTGACTATCAAATTATATTTAGTTCCCTATTTTGTTATTTTATCCATTTTACATTTTTCATAGAGTGCTTATCTTTCCCCAATGTTTATGTTAATGTTAGCTTGACTGTTTAAACAACTGTCGATTTTTATAATTAAGTTGTATATATTCAATGCTCTATTCTATCTCTTATATTTCCTATGAGACCTTATTTTCCCAGCTGTCAGTCATGAATCAAGACATTTACTTATAGCTTTTCATTTTGCAAATTGTCTTCAAGTCATTTAAAATCACATCTTATTCTACCCACTGCCTCGATTTCTGATTGCTTATATTTTTCTACACAATTTATTTCATTTCTACTTAGAAAATAAAACCCACAATACTATTGTGTGAACCAGACACTGAAGAGATCTCGTAACAGCTTAAATATATATATATTTTTCATCTTATATCACAAACTAGTTACATTTGAACAGATAGTTTAAATCATTTAAAGTTCAGTTAAAATAGTGTGACACGCCATTCTGCCTCAAGACTCTAGTTTCTTATGTTGTGATAACCCACCCTGGGCTGGCATCACTGACTGCATCTTAGCTGTCAACTCCAACCTGGCTTCCCCGTCCCTACCACAGCCCCTTTGGGTGCATAACTGGGTCATGCTGCACTTAGAAGCGTTGAAGCGTACTCTTCTTAACACTTGTAATCATTGTACTTTGTCCTGCTTGCCATGCTTCACCCCTTATTGTAAGAAAAAAAGTTTCCCTTTGATCATTGGAAGAAGCTTGATCGCCACCCCCTTCCCTTGGATCACTGATTTGTATGGACACCACCTGTGCCCACAGTCCCTCCCTCTAACTTGCTTTTCTGCTTCTGTAAAATTCTGCTTCAGCTAGGTCTCCCCTCCCCTACCTAAATCAAGGTATAAAAGATAATCAAGCCCCTTCCTTGGGGCAGAGAGGTTTTGAGCATGAGCTGACTCTGGGTCGCCAGCTAATAAACAAAGGACTCTAAATTTGGAACTTAGAGCGTGGCTCCTCCCTTCTAACTCGCTCAGTTATTATAATTTAAATATGTCAGTATGATACTTCACAAACAGAAACACCACAAAACTTCTGCTTGTACTGTATATAGAAAGTAAATATTATTTCCTTTAATTTACCTGAATAACTATTTGTAACTATTGTATCAACATTGGCAAAAACTTCCAAATTATTAAATGGAGCAGTCTTTTCTAGATAATCTCCAGATAAATATTTTGTTGTGCTTGGGATCTGAACAGTGATAGCATTGATGTGATTAGTATATTGATTAATAGGCACCCAATAAGATCTCTACAGCCTAATCCTTAGAGTCTGTGAATATTATCTTATAAGGCAAAATATTGGATTAAGCTAAGGATTTTGGGAGGAGGAGCTTACCCTGTATTTTTCCATATAATTGGCTTTAAGTCCACCAACAAAAGCCCTTATTAGAATGAGCCAGAGGACTTTTGACAGAAGAGGTGAAAGCAATGTGGCCAAAGAGGAAGAGATAGAAGTGATGAGGCTGTCAGTCAAGGAGTGCCTATGGCCATCAGAAGCTAGAAAAGACAAAGGAGGTATTCGCCCCAGAACCTCATGAAATGTAGCCTTGCATAAACTTTGATTTAGAGCTTCTGACCTCTGTTACCATGAGAGGCTACATTACTATTGTTTAAACCTGCCTAGTTTATGATAATGTGTTACAGCAGCCACAGGAAACTCATAGAGCTCAGAAACCCAAATTGTAGTCGCCACAATGCTGACATGGGTAACTAGAACGCTTCACTGCAGAATTTTGCCTAATAGAAAAACTGAATAGATTTTAAATGTTTTTATATAATAGCAAATATATACGGAACAATTAGCAACATGTCTGGTAGTAAAGTACTTATGTTACTTCATCCATTCATGGCAAAATGGCTGGAAGTATATAATCTTCAACGCAAATGAAGGAATTGAGGAAAAAGCTATTTCTTATGTCAAATAGCTAGTGAAAGAACAACGGCTCACAGCTTCACCAAGGTCAGTCAACAAGTAAAGACTAAAACTTGAATCTATTAAGATTAGGTTTAACAGAAACGAATGTGAAGTCACACCTTGCATTAAAATACAAACAATGAAGAAGGATAGATACAAAATCAGCAACTCTTACTCATTCCTTGTGGACTTGTAGGCTGTAGTTCAATGTGATATCACATAAGCATTTTGAAAGCGAATTTAAAAAGTTAAAGAAATGCAATCATGATGTTCAGAACATGATCGATAGGTTTTTTAAATGCATAATTAGATATCATGCCCATTTCTGGGAATGGAAAAACTACAATGAGAATTTTGATGAAATGTATAATACCCAAAATGACAAGCAATGTGCAACAAGATCCTCTGAAGAAATTTAGGGCAAGTAACTTTTAAATGGAAAAACTGTATCTTTTATTTTCAAATATATCATAGTATCTCAAAGAAAAGAGGAAATAAATTTTTCTGATATTGCCTACTGCACTGAATCTGGCCTAAGGGTAGAAAGTGTAAGATGGTAGATTTTAATAATTAGAAAATTTCTAAGCCACAAACAAGAGCTCTGAGAAACTGTGTAAGACAGAATAAGAATATATTAGAGAAAAGATCAAATCAACTGAGGGCAAAATGGAACCATATGCTGATGAACTTCAACAGACAATGTTGATTGAGGAGAACAATATTAGAAAGAAAATACTGAATGAATGATTAACTGTAAGTTCCAAATATGAATAATCAAAAAGTATATGTAAGAGAATATTTTAGAAAATCTTTTATGACTGAGCTCTGCAGTGCAAGTGGATAGAGCTTCAAGTTTTCCCTGTTTCTCATTATGTTGCATGTAAATTCCATTTCATAATCATAAAGAGACAGTATTCTACATAAGGGAGACATATTAGGGGCACATTTTCTTGCATGGATACAGCTCTGTTCTCTTTGTATGGAGTGAAAAAGCAAAATAATTTAAACAGAGAAGTTTGCTTTCCACTTGAGGACCAGGTAAACTGAGACAGGAAAATGAGGTCCTGTAAAGCCATTGTAAAAGAAGTTTTCATGTGCTCCTCATAGAATAAACATCTCTTTGTACTGAGCGTGGCTCTCCTGTTTAAACATATAACTTTTTCATATGATATATGCTATAAATACAAACTTCATTCGAAGCTGAATGAAAACAATAATGGAAGACAAGATCCAGGATTAGGTTTATTGAGAGTAGTAAGCTTTCAATAATAATACTAATCAGCATTTTAAGAGTGACTTGATTATTTATCAGTTTTGAACTATGAGAAACCTTTTTAATAGTCATTAATAAATCACAAGCCAGGCTGTAGAAGGAAAACATTTGTCATCTGAAACTTATATTTAGCTATGGAACACTGTATGTTATTTGAATATGCCTAGTTTACTGAGAAGTACGCTTACTTGAGGGCTAGAAATCAGACTTGGAAAGGAAAGACCTCCAGAGCTCCCAAGGTCTTCTTAGTAGGACTGGAGTCAAGGATCTACTTCAGCAGATATGGTCTAATCTGGGCCCTCCCACTTCTAGACTGGATGTCACTATCCTCCTCACTGATGTGATGTTCAGATTGCCAAGTGCCTCTGCTTTTTGACCAAAAAAAATCCCTGCTGGAGCATCAGATTGGAAAATGGCAGGCCACTGACCTGCACCTCTGGCTGCTGGGGTTTAGATGAAGAGGATCTTTCTTTTTCTGTAGGAGGGGAGAGCTAAAACCTATCAGCAATACATGTAAAGGGACAATTTACTCAATAAGAAATATTAATCTCACAGAATCATGTGTAAAATCAACCAATTAAATATCAAATGATGTATGAATAATTTACCATAAAATATTAATTTAAAAAGGCACATGATATCCTGAGTCCAGATGGTAAGAACTTCTTAATAAATGCTTTCCACTGGCAATGTAATAGGGCCCTCTGGATGAGTAAGTGAAACATATATATGATATTTTTATATTCAATTACTGGGTTTTCCAGAATATTCTAAATTTGAAGATATTTTCCCTCATAATTCCAAAGCCATATTGGCATTTGACTATGTTTTAGCCTTTATAAAATTATGATGAAATTATTAATAATTTCTCTTTATTCCATTCTCAATTTAGATCTTGGCATTACTGAGAAACAGCCTAAGAAATAAAAGAGTTGATTAAATAGATAGCTAAATTCCATGCAATGTCAACTGATTATACAAACGTGAAGAGAATGAATTACATGATTTCTTGGCCTTGGACATTCCTTACAGGTAAATTATCAGAGGACAGATAATATAATGTTCCTAAATATACTATTTAAACAGCAGCAACAGTTGAGTGGAATAAAATTTAAGTATGGGTATATCATCTAACAGGGGTTTAGAATTATACATTTATAAACAAGGTAAACTCCAACCTCCTCTACTTTCCTTATTCTTTCTGAACTTCTTCCTGGGACCAAAAATAACACTGATTAGTGACACCTATTAAATGGGTATCTCTAGTTTCTTTTCTTACCATGACAGAGGAAGTGATGACAGAAATTATTTAGAGTTTTACTTTAAAGAACTTTAAATTTTTTCATCCAAAAATAATTATTAAAATAATATTGTAATTCATACGCCTTTATCATATTTTTGATTTGGCATGGCAATTGTTAAAGTAACTGAAAATATCTGCAACGGATGTAACTTCCAATATACAGTAAATATTTGACATTTTAAAATAAAGCTTTTATAAAATGCATTTCAATGGACCCAAAGGAAACTGTTTACCACTCAATTTTGGTGTCTATAGTAATCAATTAAACAAACAGCAGAAACTTTACAAGCCATAAGCAATTGAAAAACCTATTTTATTTTCAACATTCTCAAAGAAAGGGCATTCCAACCAAAAATTTTATATCCCACTGAACTAAGCTTCAAAAGTAAAAGAGAAATACAATCTTTTCCAGACAAATAAGAGCTGAGAGAATTCATTACCACTAGACCAGCCTTATTAGAGACCCTTAAGGGAGTTGTAAACATGAAAACAAAAGAACAATACCTACTACCACAAAAACACACTGAAGTACAAAACCTACAGACCCTATAAAGCAACCATGCAATAGAAAACACAAAACCATCAGGTAACAATTTTATAATTGGATCAGAAACTCAGGTAACTACATTAACTTTGAATACAAATAGTCGAAATGTCCCATTTAAAGGCCACATAGTGGCAAGTTGCATTAAAAAAAAACACCCATCAATCTACTATCTTCAAGAGACTCATCTCACATTAAAGGCATCCATACACTCAAAGTGGTCGGAGAAAGATGTATGATCTACATGGAAAATAAAAATGAGCAGGGATCATTATTCTTGTATCACAAAAACACAGACTTTAAACCAACAACAGTAAGAAAGGACAAAGAAGGGTATTACGCAGTGACAAAGAGTTCAGTTCCGCAAGAAGTTTTAACTATCCTAAATATGTACACACCCAAAATTGGAGCACCCAGCTTCATAAAACAAGTAGTTCTAGACCTATGAAAAGATGTAGAAAGCCACACAATCATAGAGGGGGATTTCAACATCTCACTCTCAGCATTAGACAGATCATAGAGGCAGAAAACTGACTATGAAATTCTGTTATTAAACTTGACACATGATCAACTGTACCTGATAGACATCTACAGAATTCTCCACCCATCAGCCACAGAAACTACATTCATCTCATTTGCACATGGAACATATTCCAAGATTGACCATATTCTTGGCCATAAAGCAAGCCTCGATTAACAACAACAACAACAACAAAAAATCAAAATAATACCCGTCATACTCTGGAACTAAAGTGGAATAAAAATAGAAATCAATACCAAGATGATCTCTCAAAATCACACAATTACAGGGAAATTAAACAGCTTGCTCCTGAATGACTTTTGGGTAAACAAGAAGATTAAGGCAGTAATGAAAAATGTTTTGAAATAAAGGAAATCATAAATACAACATGCCACAAACCTTTGGGATGTAACAAAAGCTGTGCTAAGAGGAAAGTTTACAACATGAAACAACTACCTCAAAAAATTGGAAAAATCTCAAATTAACAACTTAACATCACACCTAGAAAAATTAGAGAAACAAGAACAAATCAATCTCAAAGCCCGTAGAAGAAATGAAATAACTATGATCAGAACAGAACTGAATGAAATTGAGACCCAAAATTTTATACAATCAATGAAACCCCAAAAGCTGGTTCTTTGAAAGGATAAACAAGATTGATAGACTACTATTTAGATTAATGAAAAAAAGAAAGAAGATCCAAAAGAGTACAATCATAGACAACAAAGGTAACATTACAACTGATCCCACAGAAACACAAAAGATTAACAAAAACGATTATGAGCACCTCCACGCCCACAAAGTAGAAAATCTAGAAAAAAAATGAATGAATTCCTGGAAATGCACAATTTCTAAGATTAAATCAGGAATACGCTGAAAACCTGAACAGCACAGTGTCAACTTCTAAAATTCAGTCAGTGACAAAAAAATAAAAATAAAGCCCCAGAGGACATGAATTCACACCAAATTTTAGTGGATGTACAAAGAAGAATCAGAACCAATTCTATTGAAAGATTTCAAAAAACCAAGGAGGAGAGACTCCTCCCTAACTCATTCTGTGAAGCCACCATCACCCTGATACGTAAACCTGGCAAAGTCATGATGAAAAAAGAAATCTACAGGACAATATCCCTGATAAAAATAGATGCAGGCTGAGCACAGTGGCTAACATCTGTAATCCCGGCACTTTGAAAGGCTGAGGCAGGTGGATCACGAGCTCAGGAGTTCAAGACCAGCCTGACCCACATGGTGAAACCCCATCTCTACTAAAAGAACAAAAATTAGCTGAGTGTGATGGTGTACGCCTGTAATCCCAGCTACTCAGGAGACTGAGGCAGGAGGATCACTTGAAGTCAGGAGGCAAAGGTTGCAGTGAGCTGAGATTGTGCCACTGCACTCCAGCCTGGATGACAGAGTCTCTGTCTCAAAAAAAAAAAAAAAAAAAGACAGAAAAACCTGAAACAAAAAAACTAGCAAACCAAATCCCACAGCATATCAAAATGTTAATTTACCACAATCAAGTAGGCTTTATTCCTAGGATATAAGATTGGTTCAACATATATAAGTCAATAAATGTGAATCACCATATAAACAGAATTAAAAACAAAAACCCTATGATTATCTGAACAGTTACAAGAAAAGATTTTGATAAATCCAACACACCTTCATGATAAAAATCCTCAATAAAGTATCATAGGAACATATCTCAAAATAATATGAACCATCTATGAGAAATCCATAGCCAACATCATATATACCTCAAAAAATAATAAAAACCATCTGTGACAAATCCATAGCCAACATCATACTGAATGTGCAGAAATTCAAACCATTTCCCTTGAAAACTGGAACAAGACAAGGATGTGTATTGTCACCACTCCTATTCAACGTAGTATTGGAAGTGCTAGCCACAGGAGCCAGGCAAAAGAAAGAAAAGGCATCCAAATTGGAAAAGAAGAAGTCAAATTATTTCTCTTTGTAGATGATACGGTTCTATATTTAGAAACACCTACAGACTCTGACAAAAGGCTCCTGGAAATAATAAACAACTTTAGAAAAATTTCAGGATACAAAATCAATGTACAAAAATCAGTCGCATTTCTCAACACCAATAGCCTTTACACTGAGAGTGAAATCAAGAGTGCAATCACATTTACAATAGCCACAAGAAAAAAAATTAAATACCCAGGAGTACATCTAACCAAGGAGGTGAAAGATCTCTATAAGGAGAACTGCAAAACACTGCTGAATGAAGTCATACATGACACAAATGGAAGTACATTTCATGTTCATAGATTGGAAGAATATAGTTAAAAAGACCATACTATCCAAAGCAATGTACAGATTCAATGCTGTTCCTAACAAACTACCAACATCATTTTTACAGAACTTAAGAAGGCTATTTTAAAATTTGTATGGAGGCAAAAAAAAATGAGCCCAGATATTGAAAGCAGTCCTAAGCAAAAGGCAATGAACCAAGATCATGCCGCTGCAATCCAGCCTGGGTGCCAGAGACTCAGTCTCAAAAACAAAAAAACAAAAAACAAAATAACCATCCCCCCAAAAAAAAACCTATCCTAAAACTCATATGGAGGAAAAAAAAGAGCCCAGATAGCCAAAGCAATCCTAAGCAGAAAGAACAAATCTGGAGGCATCACACTATCAGACTTCAAACTATACTATAAGGCTATAGTAACCAAAACAGCATGGTAATGGTACAAAAACAGACAAATAGACAAATGGAACAGAGTAGAGAATCCAGAAATAAAGCAACACATCTACAATCATCTGATCTTCAATGAAATTGCCAAAAATGAGCAACGGCAAAGAACTCCCTATTCAATAAATACTGTTGGTGTCGTTGGATAGCCATATTCAGAATAATTAAACTGGACCCTATAGTTCACCATATACAAAAATTAACCCAATGGATTAAATATTTAAATGTAATATGTCAAACTATAAGGATCCGAGAAGAAAACCTAGGAAATACCATTTTCTATGTCAGTCTTAGGAAAGATTAAATCCTCAAAAGTCTTTGCAACAAAAACAAAACTTAACAAGTAGGGCCTAATTAAACCTAAAGGTTCTGTACAGCAAAAGAAACTATCAACAGAGTAAATAGACAACCTACAAAATAGAAGAAAAAATTCACCAAGTATGCATCTGATAAAGGTCTAATATCCAGAATCTATAAGGAACTTAAAAAGAAACTATAAAAAGGCATACAAGGTATCAACCAGCATATTAAAAAATACTACATATTATTAATTGTTAGAGAAATGCAAATCAAAACCACAAGATACTACCTCACACTAGTCAGGATGGCTATTATTAAAAAGTCAAAAAACAACCAAATGCTGGCACTTAAAAATCTAGAAAAGATTTTCTTCTTGGTTCCTTATAATGTCTTACATTTAAATCTTTAATCCATCTTGGGCTAACTTTTGTATATGATGAAATATAGGGGTCTAGCTTCATTCTTCTAAATACGACTATCCAGCTATCCCAGCACCATTCATCGAATAGGGAGTTCTTTGCCCATTGCTTATTTTTGTCAGCTTCCTCAAAGACAGATGTTAGTGTGAATGTAAATTAGTTTAGCCATTGTAGAAAGCAGTCTGATGATTCCTCAAAGAACTCAAAACAGATCTATCATTTGACCCAGCAATCCCATTACTAGGTCTGCAGATTAAAAAATAATAACTTGTTCTACCAGAGGCACATATGCACTTGCATCTCTATCACAGCACAATTCACAATAGCAAATGCATGATTTAACCTAGGTGCCTATCCGTGGTGGGATGGAGAAGGAAAATGTGATACGTATCACCATGTAATACTGTGCAACCATAAGAAAGAATGAAGTCAAAGCCTTTGCAGCAACATGAATGCAGCTGGAGGCCATTCTTCCAAGTGAATTAACACAGGAAAAGAAAACCAAATACTGCATCTTCTCACTTAACAGTGGGAGCTAAACACTGGGTACTCATGGACATAAAGATGGCAACAGTAGACACTGGGCACTACCAGAGGGTGGAGGTAGAGTGGAGCCAGGGTAAACAACCTAACTCTTGGGTACAATGCTAAGCACCTGGGTAATGGGATCATTTGCTTTCCCAACCTGAACATTACAGAATATACCCAATTAACAAAAAACCTACACATATACTCCGACTCTAAAATAAAAGTTGAAAAAATATTCTTTCTTAAAATGAGAAAAAAGTAATCACTCTTTTAGCTATTGGGAGACTTGAATTTTTTTCTTCTTGACTTTGTATTTCTATGTCTTTCCCCAATGTCCAGTATTTTATCCTCATAAATGTAATATGTTTGTATATTTGAAATTCCATCTTCCAAATGATATCACACTTCTTGGATAAAAGAATAATTATATACATTTATTATTTGTTAAGATATTCTGTGGATCTAAGCCTGTAATGGGTATTTTTTTTCTGGATTGAGTTATTACAGGTTTTATTAGTACACAATTGACAAATTCAACTAATACAGGTATAGTTTGTATTCCCATTATTATAAGATTTCATAGATGAATATTATATAGTGTTAGAAAGTCTTCAGCATCTATAATCTTTCTTTATATGAGAAACATTTTTATATAAAAGAGTAGGTAGAAATAAAGAATGTTTTCTTTTAGTAATCCTACTTAGTATTTTGATTTTTTCCTCAAGTTATATGCCAAAATAAAACATTGTTATACAATAAAATTAAATTTAGTATTCCATCTGTTGTTAGTTTCTAAATTTTCTTTTAATTTTATTGAAAACACCACACTGGCCACCACCTATTTATCAAGATATCACATTATTTAGTATTCCCTGCAAAACTTTTATTTTACTTTGTTGAGCTAAAATTAAACAAAACTAGGACAAATCCTTATCATATAATTTTAAATAGTACCATTTAAGAGACTGTTAACTGTACCTATCAAGTGTGAAAACATTCACGCATTTAAATATAAGTATATATCCAGCCTTAGTTTTATTTTTTAGATTGTTTTAACATGTCTTACGCTGGCATGACAAAAGCTTCTAACTTCCACCTGGGATTTTGAAAACTGGAAATAATACCTCTTCCACTCTGACAGCAATAACGAAGACAGATAATTGCATAATTGCAACGTTTCTTAGTTGGAGAGCTGAAGTTGCAAGGCAAAAAAATAACCTTCAATCTGAGGGATGACAGTTGCCACGCAGAGATGCAGTCCACGCACCTGTCACCAGGGTAGGATGCAGTCACTAGTAAGAAGAATTTAGCTGCAATTGTTGACTAACTGCTCAAGGCCAAGTGTGAGTGTGACAGCAGAGAACACATTGCACTTCAAACATCTCATGGCCACTCAGTCTCTTCTCCACTGACCTCATCAAGTTTTCTAGAGGAAAGATTGAGGTCTAGGAAAGAATCCAGAGAAAGCCTCCTACAAGTTGTAGGTTGGATGTGCGGAAAACAGCAGAGTTCCTGGTGCAAAACCCAATTCATATTCTTAGCCCTCAATTTTAACTTTCAGCTCTTACACTTAGATCTACAATATGTTTTAAACTTAATGTTATCACGGATAATGGAAGAATGGTTTTTTTTTTTTNTTTCCATTCAGATCTCTACTTGGAATCATTTGTTGAAAGATGACCCTTTTCATCTTGAATCATTGTGACGGCTCTTTTGAAAATCAATTGACCATATGTGTACAGTCAATTTTTGGCTCTCTATTCTGCTCTATTGGCTTATATGTCTATCTTTATGCCTAAATCATAATATATTCTTTACTATGGTTTGATATTAAATCATAAAATCAGGTGGCATATATTTTTGAACCTTACTTTTATTTTGAAATAAATTGTTTTGGCTATTCTGGGTTCTTTGATTTTTGATGTAAATTATAGAATCAGTTTCTCAATGTTTATGAAAACGAAACAAAACAGAAACACCTTAAAATTTTATCAGAATTACATTACATAAATAGATTAGTTTTGGGACAATGGACATCTCTGTACTATTGTTTCATCCAACTAATGGACAGATATATGTCTCTTTTCAGGCAGTCTTTCCTCATTTCTCTCAGCAGTTTTTGAAGACTTTAGGGTAGAGGTCTTGAAAGTATTTTATTCACTTAGTTCCTAAGTTGTTGTTTTGTAATTTAATACTTTTTAAAATTTTTGGTAAAATATACTCAACATAAAAATATATCACTTTAACCATTTTCAATTGTGCAATTTAGTGACAGTAAGTACATTAACATTGTTGTATAACCATCATCAGTATCCAAGTTCAGAATCTTTTCATTATCCCATGCTGAAACTCTGTGCCTATTAGTAATAACTCTCCATTTTCTCTTCCCTTCAGTCCCTGGTAAGCATTATTTTCCTTTGCATCTCTATGTTTATTATTCTAATCACTTCATATAAGCAGAATCACACAACAATTCAGTTAGTATTCTTCTGTGACTGTCTCCTTTCACTCAGCATAAAGTCTTCAAGGTTCATCTATGTAGTAGCATCTATCAGAATTTTCTTCCTTATTAATGCTGAATAATATTTCATTGTATGTATTTCCCTGCTTTGTTTCTTCTTCTCTCAGAGGGTATTTGAGTTGTTTCCACTTTTTGAAAATTGTGAATAATGCTACTCTGAACACTCTTGTAACAATCTCTCTCTAGTCCCTGCGTTCCATTGAGTATATACTTAGAAGTGGAATTGCTGTATCATACCATAATTCTATGTTTAATATTTTGTGAAACTACCATACTGTTTTCCATGGCAACTTTTTTTAAATTTTAGTTTTTGACAGCAATGCATAATCAGTCTGATTTCTCCATATCCTTACCAAGACTTATTATTATTTGGTCAACTTTTTTTTTTTTTTTTTCCCAACAATAGCCATTCTAGTTGATGTGAAGTGGTATCTCACTGTAGTTTTCATCTGCATTTCTCTAATTATTAGTGCCTTTAAACATCTTTTCTTTTGCTTATCTGCCATTTGTGTATCTTCTTTGTAGAAGTATTTGCATCTGTCCTGGGCCCATTTAGTCAGGTTTGTTTTTTGTTGTTACATTGTAGGAGTTATTATTCTGTATAATACTCTTTTTAACCAGGAATATGGTTTGCAAAATCTCTCATTCTATGAGTTGCCTTTTCATTTCTTTAATACTGTTCTCATTTAAAAAACAAAAAACAAAAAAAAAAACATTGTAAATGTCAGTTTAACATCTCATTTTCAACTGTTTATAGTCACACTGTTGTGCTACCTTTTGTGTACTGCCTAAAAACAGTTGCCTTATATGTGTTCTTCAGATTTCTAATTCTTTAGAGTGGGAGGACTCATTCTACATCCTTATTCTTTATGGCCAGAGCTAACAGTTCAAAGATATGACATAGTTTTGTTCTGCTCTACAATGTACCCGAATTTAGACCATGGGCCACAATTCCTATTTCTGTGTATGCACTTCATCCTCAACAAATGCGGCCAAAGCAAAGATCTAACCAGGTCCTCCCAGAGGTTTATGGGTGACTTCACTAGTTAAGGAAAGTTTCTCCACTACTCATTTCAAAGTCTATCTTTAGTTGGCAGCCTGGAGGCAGAAGCAAATAACCTTCAAGATAATGGATCTCAAGTTTCAGAGCCACTCCCTTGAACAGATTGGTTGGAGTTAATGTTGGCTGTAGATTGCTCTGGGAGAAGAAATGAAGACAGATTGCAAGAAGAATTTCTATGTAAGTAGTTCTGGTAAATAACCTAAAGCAATTTAGTGAGAAATGGACCTGAACTCCAATACACTAGCAATTACTTATGATACATTTTCTTATTTTAAATAAATATTTACTTTCATACCTAATTTTCTACTTGCCATTTTGTATTCTCTTTCTTAAAAAAGGCTTTTACCATTTATAAGCTTCAATTTTCTCAAAATTGTGGTCTGTCGATGGGTAGAGCATTTTAAAATCTGGAGCAATACACAGTAGGGAAATTACGAATGAGTAAGAAAGATGAGTTTCTGTTTTTGAATGTGGGGAGGGGTAATGCAGACAGAAAAGGTAAGATGTATGATTTGACATGTTACCTCAACAAAAGCATTCTCTCAGGTCAGGCAGAATACATTGTTTATGAAATCTGAGCATATGAAAGATGGTTCCCTTCCACTAGCTGTGCTTGTTTATACAACTTTTTATAATGTGTGTACATCCCAGTTTGAGGAGTGTTACCTGGGACAATATTGTTTTGTGACTACAGTTCTTTTAATGTGAGTATTTCAATGGTCTGACTACTCAATACCACTGTGATATATCTGTATGGTAGATATTATTTTTCATATATTTTGCCATATACAGTCTAATTTGTGTTCATCAATTCCGAATAATTGTTTACTGACACGAAATTTTTTTCTGCTTCTGGGGGACAATAGAAACATGTTTTTTATTTCTTCATACCTATTTATATCTCCTTTATTTCTCAATAAAAATACCTAGCATTATATAGATAGCAAATACCTCCGTAGATTGAAACAAGCCAGGATTTGTCATTTACATCCATCCTGACTGTGTGGCATTAGAATGGATGCCTTTCTGTAGTCACTATTTCTTTACTGGAAAGTTATAAAGACTGCTTTGAGATAGCATCCACTTGCTCGTTTGCATACTTATTACTATATGTTTACTAATGTTGGATATTCTATAAAGGTGTAGAAACTACTTTAAGCTGAGTAAAAAATCCATTTGTACTCATGTTTTTATCTGAATTTTTAAACACTTTTGTCTATAGAGTACATGAATATGCTTTCAAAATGTAATAGTACTTCAAAGTTTAAGTAGTTGCCTGCCCTACCCCTTGTCAACCGCAAAAGGCTAGAGACACAATCACTTTCAACTCTCTTGTGGTTTTGTAGGTGAATGAGTTCTTAAATATGAACTTCAGATATTTTCGAACCAATTACTAGGCCAAAATCTAACTTGCTTCTTATACTTTTTCCCCATGGCAGACACATTTTCAGTCTCTTCCACTTTGCTAAAACAGTTACAACTTATTTTTCTTCTTCCATAATATTTTTAATTTATTTTTATTTTTTACTGACACTCTCATCTAGTTGTCCTTTCTTCCTGAATTTTGATTCTGTAGTTTTGTACATTTTCCCAAACTTTTTTACTGCCATTTTACTTGAGGTTCAGCAGGAAATGATAATAATATTTATGTTTAACACATGATTTTTAATGGGGGACATCTCAATTACAGAGTCACACAGTTAATTCTATCACAAGTCTACATAATAACATTAAGTACAGAAGCTGACATTAAAAGATATTTGATAAAAGCAAATCTTTTTTTTCCTCCTTCTTCCTGGTCCCAACTAGATACAAGCATTTTATTAGATGTGGTGAACCGTCTAGTAATAGGTACCGAATTTCTGTGTGGACTCTTTTCCTGACATGAACGATTTAACGAGGTAACATAAAACACAAATCATTTTTTTCTGGATTTAGGTGATTACAGGAAAAAAAAAATAGCTGATTTGTACTACGTTTGACATGACCCATAATAAAGCCCTTGTTTCAGTTCAGATAAAGGCTTTCAAATATAGTATTTCATTGTTGGACTGAATTCACAAAATCCCATAAATTTTCTAATCAAATTGTTTCTGTGTATGATATAAAAGCATAATATTTCTATAATAGGATAACATATCAAGGCAAGCCAAACATACTGAAGTTTAAAATTTTCTAGGAAACTTTATATATAATTTTATGGCTGAAAAGTACACTTAAAAGTACACAAAGCTTTCACAATTCTAATTTTCAGTACTGTATGTTTGTTTATTCATGAATAAAAAATAATGTATTTTTTATAAATGTGCAACACATAAAGAAATATTAAGATTCCATACCAAAATTGCCACAGAAGCATGAATTGCTACACATTTTTTCTCCATCTGTTCAAAAGAACAACCCAACTAAAATTATTTATATATTTCAGATATAATAAAACCAGTGTGATCCATCAAGCAGCAGTCTTTGAAGAGTTATTTAAATTCTGCATGATGTTCGTACCTGAAACTGTGTGCTTGAAACTTGTTTTATAATCGAATTTCTATGAGTGGAATATAGAGGTTATAAAAAATGAGCTAAGATGTGAAAATCTTGTGGGTAAGAGGCATGCTCTCCATACAGTGATAATCTCTAATGAAGGTTAGGGTGTAGGACCATTCCCAATTTTTAGTGGTTTGAAGTTGTATATATTATGCATTTTCATTTTGATTCAGGCATAATTTCTAGGCCATAGGTTTTAACTGGAGACCATGATTCAAAGGATTTTAAGAGGTGAATAAATCCATTGACCTTGAATATAAAAAAATATTATGCACAGTAAATATTCTCAACAAACTCTATAAAATGAAATATTTAAGAATTACTGAAAGCAATACATTTAAAATGATCACTTGATGCTTCTATATTATTGATAATGTTATTAATAGTAGTCAATGCTAGAAATTACTGTTTCCTGTATAAAAAAAAGAACTGCCCTTGAAAATCAAAAGGTAAGCATTTTTTACAAAATGCCTACCTAGTTGAACTTTGTATACAGGTTTATGTCTAATTTTTAGACTTTAAAAATTAAAATAAATATGTACACAAAAATGACAAGTACCGTGACAGATTGAAAGGAACTTTATACAATGTCACAAAATATAAATTCCACAAAAGATGAAAAGAGGTAACAAGAGATCTCAATGAACAACTATAATTTTCTCAGCCTTTACTTGGAAGCAGCAGAAATATCCGGTTACTATCAATCCTTCACCACCACCATAAAGCTCTAGTTTATAAATGAAAATAACTTAGGGTTAAAACAAGAAAGGTATTTACTTCCATACTATACAGTATTAATTGTGACAATTTACTCCTTTTCCTTATGTGAGGGAAAGAGGAGGAGGGTGCTCAAATAGGAGTGGAGGCTCTAAAATATGTTGTGAGTGGAGACTGAGATCATCTTCAGGAAGGAAATACTGACCTCTCTTTCCCTGAAAGTTTGCTGAGCTGTAGAACTTACACACTCACCATGTGTAGTCATCGGAATGAAGCAGAACATAATGGAGGAATTCTTGGAAGAACATGGCATAGCTCTTGGGAAGGTGTAAAGACTTCTAAGTATTGACTAGATTATTCTGAGGCAGAAGGGCCTGAGGAACCCATGGTACAGGGTTCCTGGAAAGGCTATAAACAGCATGTCAATCATTCTAGTTCTGTAAAAATCTCAGACAATGAAGAAGGACCCATTAGATGCCATGTCTCAACAGGTAGCAGCATGGAAGTTAGAGAATGGGTAAGAGCCCTGATGCTGTTTTGAAAGTTCCACAATCAAGAGATGGGACACTTGACTGCAGGGATGGTGTTGGGGCATCAGCCTAGCTGGCTAGGGGGAAAAGGAGTAAAAGCTGTGCCTCTCTAAGAGGATCTTCTGTGAGAAAGAGACTAAAGAGAAGCAAAGCACCACCCCAAAGGAAAAGAAACATACGAAGCGGCCACGTAAGTACAAGTTACCATCAACAGGCAAAATTAGATCTAAACTGAGCGAGGCCAAAAACATTTCTGTCTTTCTGAGTGTTACCTAATTACGCATTTCTGTTCCCCGGCCTATTTCTAAGGAAAGTAAGTTCTGAAAGAGGAATATAGTCGGAAGCAAGAATTTGGATCCATATCTACTCAGACATCCCTTATAGGTACCCAAGAATCTACTTTGAACCACTATACTTGTGGAGTGGAAGATAAGAGGTGATTAAAGCATTAAACTTTACCGAATTAAATTGTCCTGAAATAAGCTTTTAGAGATAAAATGTACATACATTAAAATGTACATATTTTAAGTATACATATAGGTAAGTGGTGATTAATGTATACATCCCTATCACTACTGCTGCAATCAAGACATAAGACATATCCAAAATGCAAAATGTTTCCACATGGTGTGTCGCAGTGACACCTCCTTTACACACATCTTCCCACCCAGTCTCAGGTAATTCTATGCATTCTGTGAAATTCCATAAATTCCACTTTTCTGTAACTATAAGGAAGTGGCATCATAGTGTAGGGACATTTTTGGATCACGACATTTTCATTTAGCATGATTTGTGATTCCTTTTCTTCGATGTTTCACTGACTAGTGGTTTTCCCCCTTCCACGGCTAATGCTTCATTGAATTGATATACCATAAATTGTTTAGCCATTCATTTATTAATGGACATTTGGGTAGTTTTTAGAATTGGGATATTATTAAAAACACTGCTCTAAACTTCGTGTAATTACTTTTGTGAACATAAATTTTTACTTCTCTCTTCAGTAAATTCCTGAGAGTGAATTAGTGAGTCAAATAATAAATTCATTTAAATACTGTTTTTCAAAATGATTTTATCATTGTGCAATCTGACAAGCAATGCACATGTATTCCAGTAGCTCATTATCCTAGGCAAACCTGGTATGGTCAGTCTTTCAGTATTTTTTTCTTTTTGGAGACAAGGTTTCACTTTGTCACCCAGGCTACAGGACAGTGGTACAAGCTCAGCTCACTACAGCTTCCTGGGCCTCCCAAGTTTAAGTAATTTTCCTGCCTCAGCACCCCAAATAGCTGGGACTACAGACACATGATACCAAGCCTGGCTAATTTTTATATTTTTGTAGAGTTGAGTTTTGCCATGTTGCCTAGGCTGTTCTCAAATTCCAGAGCTCAAGCGATCCGCCTGCCTTAATTTCCCAAAGTGCTGGGTTAACAGGTGTGAGCTACCAGGCCTGGCCATTACGTCTTTTTAATTCAACCATTTTAGTATGTGTGTCTTAATATCTAAATATTAATTTCCAGTTCCCTGGAGACTAAAGAGGAAGTTTTTGCATACCTATTGAGCATTTGTGTATCTTCTCTCATATAGCATAAGCTCAGATTTTTTGTCTGTCTCTTCAGAAAGTTGTCTTACTGACTTTCTCTTCAGAAAGTCTTATTATTCTAAAGACTGGGAGTCAAACAATGTGTAATGAACTCTTACAAAACAATAATAAGACAAGCAACCCTTTCTTCAGAAAGTCAATAGTAAGACTTTCTGAAGATAGTAAGACTTTTTCCCTCCAAATTGTTCTGGACATATTAGATCCTTTGAGTTCCATGTATATTTAGAATAACCTTGTCTATCTTTAAAAAAAACAAATGAAGCTACATTAATTATGATTGATATTACAATAAGACTTTCTGAAGAAAGGGGTGCTTGTCTTATTGTTTTGTAAGAGTTCATTATACATTCTGTTTGACTCCCAGTCCTTAGGATGTCTTTTCAAAAGTTGTACATTTGGGGATCCATTTTTTTTTCCTACTCCAAGATTACAAATATTTTTTGTATTTTTCAAAAATAAATTTTATACTTTTAGAATGATGACACAATCATAAATTTTTCTAAGTGCTGAGTGGTAATTGTTGAGAATTATTTATTTTTCTGTTTTGAAGTAGAGTTGTTTCACTGATATTAAAGATTATTCTTTAGCTATTAAATTAGCAACATTGTTAAAAATAGTTGCAAATGTAAGGATGGGTCTACTCAACTTCTTTTATTGATCTGAAGGTCTATTCTGAGGCCGATTTGAAAGGCCTTATTTACTGTAGCTTTATGATAAATGAGATAATGTATGGTCTCCAAGTTTCCTTTCCACCCTCCAAATTGTTCTGGACATATTAGATCCTTTGAGTTCCATGTTTGTTTAGAATAACCTTGCCTATCCTTAGAAAAACAAAGCTACAATAATTATGATTGACACTACATTAGAGACCAACTTGTATAAAACTGATTTTTTTTTTTTTTTAACAACACTGAAAGTTCCAATTCATGAATTATATCAAATGGCTTTCATGTCTTCTTTCATTTTCTCAGGAGTATTTTGTATTTTTGACACGTTAAATATATTCCTAAGCATTTTATATACAATGATCGAAAATAAATTGAACTTTTATTTAATCTTCCTATTGTATATGCCTAGTATATAAATACACTTAACAGTGTATACTGATTTTCTCTTTCACGTCTTTGATAATTTATTGATTCTCATAATTTGTAGATGTCTCAGAATTTTCTAAATAATTATCCTATCTATAACAAAGTAAACTTTTCTTATATTCAAATTTTATTTTATTTCACTTTGTTGCTTTATTGCAATGTCGGGGACTTCCATGAGATTACAGTCATGAATAGTAATGTGGAGGTTGGGCATCATTAGCTTGTTCACCAATACAGACATTTTCTTCCTAAAATTTAAAACCACTATTAGGAAGAATCAGTACCAACAGAAAGTCACATCTTTGTAAACATTTTCTTTGATACATTCAGACAAAGTAATTTTTATCTCGCTGTACTTCTTCTATTCAGATTCAGGTTCAAAGTCAACTGTATAGTTAGTAATTACGCTTGCTTTGTGTCTGTTTTTGTGCCAGGTAAAGCCAAAACCATTGCTCAATTCAGTGCTTAGAGTTATTTGCAATAACTTCTTTTATTCCAACTTTTAAATGGGAAAGCTAAGAATAAAGAAAATTATGGCTGGGCACAGTGGCTCACGCCTGTAATCCTAGCACTTTGGGAGGCCGAGGAGAGTGGATCACCTGACGTCAGGAGTTCAAGACCAACCTGGCCATCATGGTGAAACCCATCTTAAAAAAAGAAAGAAAATTGTATTTTTCCTTGAAGTTATAGTCATTAGGTGGCACAGAAAAAAATTAAAGCTGGCCTTTATTACCATATGTAATGCTTTTTCCCCCATTTTGCTTTCCTGCCATTCCTACTCATTTCTATATACAGTTGTAAAGAACTCACTACATTATATCGTAATCTTTTGCTTATCTACTTGCTTCTCAGGCCAGCTTTGGTTATTAAAGAAGCATACATTATTTTTATTTGACAACGCAGTAAGTAAACATCTTCACTTACTGTTTCAAGTTAAAAATGATATAAAATGAACTTGTGATCACAGATATTATAACCTTCTATTACCTTATTCAACTATGTAGATATTTACATAAAAGATGTCAAATTATATATAATTTTTAAGTATGCTTGTAAATCTCACATTAAAATATTTTATGTAATTTACATCAAGACAAAGAATAAAGTCCAACAACAATAAAAAATAAAACAATATGCCCAAAAGTACGTGTTTGAACTCTTATTATATAATTTGTTTTAGTGACAGTTCCTGTCATCCCTTTTGATAGAATGTTTACTGGGTGAACGGATTTCTTTTATTCACCCTTAACTGATTTATTATTAAGAATGCAGTGCATTGATCTATTGTCTAGTCTAACATGGAATTCTAAGAAGTGGAAATATACTGAGTTTATGATGGGCACTGTTAATTAAGACTTTATTTAGAAGTCGTAATTTGAAATCATTTGAACTAGCAGCACTTTGACATCTTTGCAAGCACCACTGCCAAATACTAAGTTGGAAATATGTATATATGTCTACAGTGTTAGGACTCGTGTATATATTAAACAATACATATATGATATATAGAGGATATGTATAAATCATATACATTATATATGGATAATTATAATATACATATAATATTTCTGATAAAGAATTTTATCCAGAATATATAAACAACTCTTAAAACTCAGTATAAGAAAACAAAGATTAAGACAAATGGCCAAAATATTTAAGCCAGCACTGTTCAAATGCTTGTACTATGGAAAATGATATAAAATGAATTTGTGATTTCAGAAATCACAAACTTTCATTACTTTATTCAAGTGTTCAGATAAACTTGAATGAGGGACAGTTTCTCTCTTTGTTGAGGAGTGGTGTTAGGAATTGCGAAGGGACAAAAAGTATATATTTATTATCTTGCTTATGGTGGTGTGTTCACGAATGTATCAAGATTTACCCTTTGACTATGTGCAGTTAATGATTACGCAGTTTATTTTGTGTCTTTACAGCTGTGAAAGTCAAGAAAAAGAAAAGTTATTTTCAAACAAATTGTAAAGATAAATTTATATTATTCTAACAGTTTGTGAGAGAAGGTACTAAACAGCTTTATAAATCATATGATTCATAAATAATTGAGATTTCTGAAAAATATGAATCTCATAGTTTTAGCAACTTATAATTTCAGTTATGCATGTAATTAAATATTTAAAATATTTTGTGCTATTTTTATTGAGACCAGGAGCAAAGTCAAATAACACAAAAATGAAACAAACAATGCCACCGGAAGTATATGTTTGAATCCTTGTCGCTATATAATGTTTTAGTAACAGCTCCTGTCATCTTTTTTAATATATATATGAAAATATATATGAATATTTGTGTTGAAAAGGCATTTATTTTATACATATACATATATGAGCTCATAAAGCTACTTAGTAGTGTATTCACTCACAGACCCTTAGAACATAAATTAATCTACACTTTTCTTGAAAATTATTTTTATCTACTTTCATCTTATTTTTTCTTTGATTTTAGCAGCTGTAATGACATAAAATGCTTAAACCTTGAACTGCACATAATTAAAGGCTAAATTTTGATAACTTCATATACACACACACAAACTCAAGAAACCGTCACTATAAACAGGATAAGGCATCTATTTGTTGTCCCCAAAGTTTCTATTTGTTTCTTGGCAATCTCTAACACCACTTGTCACCAAACACATTATCTGTCACTCACTGTACCTCAGTTTGCATTTTCTAGAGCTGTATATAAATGGAATCATATGGTATCCAGGTTTTATTTTATATGAAGGCTCTCATCGGTTTTGTTTGTAATAGTTCCCAACAGAAACTAGTGTTTCTCTGGCTTACTTTACACACCATAATCATTGAGCTTCATCATCTGTTCTTGTTTTTTCAATAGCTGATTTATTAATATTATATGAATGAACAATTGTTGACATGGTGTATTTCATCACTTACCTGCTGAAAGACATTTGAGTTGTTTCTTATTTGCAACTATTACAAATAAAACTGGAATAGGGCCTTCTCATAAAAGACCTTTCATAGACATTTGTTCTTATTTGTTTTGGAAAATGACAAAAAAATGCGATCATTTCAGAAAGCTTTTGGAACACTAAATATTCCACATTATTTCAGGTGTTAAGATGATTTATCTATAAAACTCAATTTCTAGATGATGCATGTCTTAAAACAATGATATTTTTCCTAAATCATGCTCTAAATTTTATAAATTTCTTATATTTAGACAATTTTGTAGAATCTGTAAATAATCAAGGGCTTGCTATTTTCTAATGTGCTGTAACCATAATATTTTTTCCATTTATCATTATATCACTAAGAAATCGACAGCTTAATATAGACGCCTACAAATCAAGCAAACTAATTCCTCCACTAAAACCGATTTTTAACTTGACCTCAGATCAATTTACTTTATTAGATATAATTCTCATTTTCCACTATCTTTTGTCACTTCCTAATGAAGAATTTGGAAAAGTATTGTTTAACTATAGAAAAGGCATTTGATGAGAACTGCAGACAGAAAACCAATTCCCAATACTATCCATCATTATCTTGTTTTTATAATTTCAAATATGTTACTTAACCTCTTGTTTCTACACTCTCACATCTAAAATTACGCAGCTAAATAATTTCTGGGATCATTTCAGGACAAAAATTCTATGATCTATGTAAATGGAGAGATTTTTCTCAACAATATGAATTTTTTTAAATCCATATACACTCCAAAATTCTACAGTAATGTCAAAATCAGAGTTATATTAAAATATTTACCATATTTTTGTTAGAGACTCAGATGACTATTAGCAAATTTATCCACTTTTTGATTAGTAAGGTGCCGTAATTTTGCTAAGTTGGAAAATAAAACTTAGTCAATGGCATGAATCATTTTGTATTTTATTAAGAAAGGTGACACTTTTATTATGACTTTTCCTCTTTTAAATTTACTCTTTATTCATTCCCCCAAAGGCAGTTATCCTAGATATTACCTATACTCTGCAACAATCTATTAATATTATCACTCATTCTGTTACACTATTCATTAAGCTTGAACTGCTCTTTATTTATGCCTTTGATGGCACAAATATGACAGAACATTACATCAATCTACAATAGTTACTACTTTACAATTGTCAGTCGTCAAGTGGATTGTGATAATTGCTTTATTATGAACTAAGCATCTACTGAGCAAATACAATGTCATTTTACTGCAGTTGAAAAATTAATCAAATGGAAATATAAATAAGGACCATAGAATATATTCTGAATACATTCTACTTAATTTTCTGATAATGTTCAGATATTTTAAATTACCTGTTCTCAATTAATACATCCACAAAAGTTAATTTTTAAAAGATGTCTCCTGTAGTAGAGATTTTATGAGCTGCACTAGAGTAGAAATTGACAATCTTAAGGCAGATAGAACTCTGTGGCACCACCAAGAATACATGCTATTTGTAGGTATCTCTTTCACAAAGTTATCTCTGCATAACTTTGAACGTAAGCCTGGGCTAAGACTTAAGTCACAGGAGACTAAGACATTAAAAGCAGAGTTTCAAGGGGAGCTAGCAAATTAATGTTTTAGTGTTTACCAAGAAAGAGAAATTCGTCTCATCTCTGTCATGAAGGAACTTGAAAATTATTAGTTTGCCCCATAAGAACTGTATTACCTGGCAATTTCAAAAAGGTATACAATTATAAGTTTCCATCCTCAAATTTTGTTTCATATTTTTATAACTATATAAAATTGAAAAAATTAAATATGCAAAAGCTCTAAACCTAAACTTCTAGACTTCAATTATGGAATAAAAATAAAGTCTCATAAAATGTATAGCTTTCTTTGTAAGAAATGTTTTATTAAAGAATGAACACTTGCATGAAATTATAAAAAATAAAAGTAAAAATATATAACTGAGTTATCCAGGATACTTATTTCATCATCTACATAACAAAAACCAGAAACCTTGTCAATAAACACCCCAAATGAGACTTGAGAAAGATATCACAGTGTGTAAAAGTATTAACTTTTTACATGTACTTCTCAATATCATTTACTTATGTAATATTCATAATATACCTACTTTAAACTGGAAACTGAAAACATCTGAACTACATAATGCATGAAATATATTTAGCCACAATGTGTTAGCCAAAATGTGAACTTATACACACCTAAACAATTATCAAATATAAACAAACCTATTAGAGCAATATAAATATAATTTTTGTGAAGTAATATTTCTAAATCTCAAAAAGAAAAGAGCTTTTTATTTACTCTACCAAACTGTGGAAGTACCAAAGAAAGATAAGTTTCCTGAAGTTCTCTTTTCCTTTTTTTCCTGGAAATTCAGTTTTTTGTTTTTTGGTTTTTTTTTTTGGTGCAGTGGCTCACTGTAAATTCCACCTCTTGGGTTTAAGCAATTCTCCTGCCTCAGCCTCCCCAGTAGCTGGGATTACAGGCACCCGCATCAGGCGTGGATAATTTTTTTGTATTCTTTCAGCAGACATGGAGTTTCACCATATTGGCCAGGTAGGTATCTGTCCACCTCAGCCTCCCAGAGCGCAGGGATTACAGGCCTGAGCCACCACGCCCAGCCAGAAATTAAGCTTTTCTTATCTCTAGTTAATGCTTGACAGAATCTTCCTTTACTTTTATTACCAACCAAAAAAAGTGCTTAATGGTAACGTGGGACAAAGTTACTGCTTATACAGAAGATGTGTACTTAAAATCTCTGGCTATCTTCAAAGATTTTGACATTCTTTCTACTTCCTCACAGTGAAAGATAAAAACTTTTAAGTTACTGACTAATAAATTGACATTTTATTCTGTACTACATCAATTTAAATATCCTACTTTTAAAAATATACAGGTATTGACTGACTTACGACCTATGCAACTTACGACCATTCGACTTTACGACCACAATCGCTAGCCACGACTGCTCCGTGTCTGACAGCGCAAACGCTGCCCGGCTGGGCGTACGACACTGCGGACCAGCTTCCGGCAGCACTACCATCTCCACGTGCATATAGCCTACTCAACTTACGACCAAATCGTGTTACGACCGGTCTGTCGGAACCAATCGTGGTCGTAAGTCCAGCACTAGCTATAATACATTCATACAAACAGTAACTTAGTTTTTCTCCTTTTTTTAGCCCCAAAGATTTATTTATGTGTTGATTTATTATTATTATTATTGGCCCAGGATATTTTCAACACAAGTGTGCTATTAAGAGTGTATGCTTTTGGTAAGGGAGATTTTGACAAATTGATGATTAAAATCATACTCTGTTTATGGCTTTTGTATTAATGGCATAGGTAAGATTCTCAAAGATCAAGTTTAGAATTCCAGGAGAAGACCAGTAATTACCGAAAGAAGAGGATCTCTGGCCTGAAGCTTTGATACCCACATGCATACCTGGTTGATAAAAATAATCACAGAGTGACGGGATGAGGGATTGGGATTACCTTTTGTCACTAGAGGTTTACCATCTACATCAATGTGCTTGGACCTCGAAACTAGGGCCAAGGTTTGGGGCATCTGTCAACTAACATGTTAGTTGCAGTTGTAGTCCCTTGCACAAACCAGTAACCTTGGTAAGAAGCCTTGTAATCATTGAAATATTTTTCTCATTAAAAAATTGTCTCTAACGTAAATTATATCACATAATTCAATGTTTCCACAAAATTTGTAGAACCATTTCTCATTTATAATATCCAGATACCCAACGTTTTTAGTCCTAGTATTCCTAAAATCACAGCAAAATATGTACAGACATCTTGCAAGGGAAGGGATTTTTTCCAGACATTATGTTAAAGGATCATTACAAAACAAATAAAAACATTCTTGAATAAAACAATCGTCTCTCCTCTACTTCCGACTGAAACTACTTACTCTGAGACAAGCAGCTGCCTATCTTGAGGTTTAAGTAGCTTCATTCCAAGTTTCCAAAAGAAACCAGACAGAGAGAGCTGGTCCTCAATGCTGTCATCTCCTAGGAAGCAGAAAACACCACAGGAAGATTGTGCAATCTGGAATGAGACTGGATCTAAAAGAGTCAACGACCACTCAAATTGAAAAGTAGACACTGGCTATTAAGAAAATGTATTTCTCTGACATCCAAGGAAAGGATGATAGATAGAAATGTCTGCGGATTTTCTACTCCTGAGGCTGTAAAAAGCTCAGGAAACATGAATCCAGGGAAATTTATTTCTTGTACTTCAAGAGACAACTAGTAAGATGATTAGTAAACCTTTAACCAAGAGAAATAGGGCACAGCCCATGTGAGGGAGCCCAACAGCCATAGATGTGAACATCAGATGGAACTCTAAGAACAATACTCTCAGGAAACACATACATGTATATATGTGTTTACATATATGTCTGTGTTATAGAATTCAAAAACAAGGTAAAGCAATGTTAAAAAATTAATGCAAGTTTTACAAAGCTTTCAGAGAATGACGAAGGCCACTGCTGTCAATAGATGTTTTGAGAAATGCTCTGTGCAAGAGATCCTCAAAGTGCAAAAGGAAAACATCGAAGCTAAATACTTTAAGAAAAACAAAAGAGACCTGAGGAATTAACCAGGGAATCAACTAGAGAAAAACTGGAGAAATGCTCAAAAGGAGAAAATAGATGGAGACAAGAACATCATATTGGACAACTGCAGGGGAGAAAATGTGTGGGACTGAGTTGGGCGGCTCTGAATGGAAAAAAGACAACATGAAAGATAAAATATAACTTATTTAAGCTAAACAGAATCTGATATTTAGAGGTTAATCTATTGCTATTGCTCATTAAATTCTTGTGAGGATTGACTATTAAATACACATACGTAGCTGTATCCTAGTAAGATGAGTGAATTCCTTGGGAAAAGTTAAAAA
>NW_016107562.1:2642095-2688917 GCF_001604975.1 Cebus imitator
AAAAAAAAAACACGCAAATATTTTAACACAAGAAAATGAGAAAATGTAAATTACAAAGGAAAAAGAATCAGACTTATGTTGGGCACCTAATCTACTGTAAATTGGTAATAGAAGAGCAAGGCCATTAAGAGAAAAGAGCAAAGCATAATCCTATAATCCTATTCCTGGATAAAGTGAAATGAAGAAATGTATAAAGCAGGAAAGATTCACAGAATATGTCATCCATGTTCTCATCTGAGAGATGCACTGGGTTAGGGGCTATGTGATGTATGAGGATAAGGGCAGTCATAATTTTGTCTAAAACATATCATAAAAATTTTTAATACAATGCAAATAGTTTCCATGAATTAAAAGAGCCTTTTAAAAAAATGTCCAGAAATTAAAATACTCCTCTTGGGTAACTTTCTTCTCAGATACCCTATAACAACTGCAGCTTTTTTTTTTGAAATGAAGTCTCACTCTGTCACCCAGGCTGGAGTCCAGTGTCAGGATCTCAGCTCAATGCAACTTCTGCCTCCCGAATTCAACTGATTCCCCTGTCTCAGCCTCCCAAGTAGCTGGGACTACAGGTGTGTGCCACCAGGCTAGGCCAATTTATTTTTAGTAGCAACAGGGTTTCACCCTGTTAGCTAGCATGTTCTCCATCTCCTGACCTCATGATCCACCCACCACTGCCTCCCAAAGTGCTGGGATTACAGGCATGTGCCACTGCACCGGCCAACTGCAGCTCTTTTTAAACCTAGAAATCCCTCAGGACCTTCCATTCAAAGACTTCTGTCACTCAGACTCCAAACATATTTACCTTCTCAATATCTATAAGCTGCTTCACTTCAACCTTTCTGCTTACCAGGGAAGCAGATCCTAGCATCAAGAACACACCACCTAAATCTTCTAATCCTTGCTGTAACTGATAGAAACACTTGGTACCTGTTCCGTGGTGTAGCCTACAAACTGGCTTGGAAAATATTTCATACCCTATATAAATTTACAGGAAACCTGTGTCTTTCTCCAGAGAACTAGCTGCTTTTTATTTTTATTTTTTGCCAGATGTTTAAAAAATGAAGGTAACTTGGACTATTTTGAATCTACTATAACAATTTTGATCATTTTTCATGATCAGCCAACTACATTTAAAATAACTTTTGGTGAGATATTTTTTCCCTTTTTATGTTGTGTTTTTAATTTTTTAATTCTTTTTACTATACTTGTGCTAAAAATTATTTTAAGCAGAAAACATGAAAAATGTCTGCAAAAGCTTCTGGTAAAGCTTCAGGGAATAAATTCAAAATAAAAGCACTAAATTGTTTTCAGCAAAAACCTTTCAAAACGATATAAATATCTACTAAAATCTAGCATGCCCTAAAGGAAAAAATGGTTTGTATAGACAACCTCTTTACATGGTTCTGTAATATTAGGGTTGCAGTCTTCAGGCCTTGGGCCGGCAGCAAGACCAGCACTCCTGAGCAGTCACCGAGGCTCTGCAGGGCAGGTGGCCCGGGCTGCCGGTGACGAGGCCGAGCTGCTCTCCGAGGCCGTCCTGGAAGACGAAGGCCGGGACCCTGCCGCCCGCGCCAGGCGGAGGGGGAGGCCGAGGGGCAGGGAGAGGGCCGGGCAGGAAGGAGCCCTCCCGGGCCGCGGACGCGGGGCGCAGCCGCGACACTACCGCCCGCGGCCACACGGGGGCAGCGCCTCCCACCTGCGGCCCAGGGCTGCCCGGGGGCGCTGGGCCCGGCTCCGCTGTCTGGGCGGCGGATGGCCGCTCACCGCGCCAGGCAAGCACCAGCATTTCCGGGAACCTGAGGGCGGCCGCTGCGGGAAATGCTTCCTGTTTGGCTTCCACATTGCCTTCCGGGTGCAGGGAGCCCTGTCCTGGCTGCGGTGAGAAGCGCGCTCTCCGACACCCCAGCGCCGGCGGGTCTGGGAGGCGCTGCCCCCGTGTGGCTGCGGGCGGTAGTGTCGCGGCTGCGCCCTGCGCCCGCGGGCCCTCCTGGAGGGCGCCTTCCTGCCCGGCTCCTCTCCCGTCCCGCGGCCCCATCCTCCTCCTGAGCAGCTCCACCTGCTCATCAGCAAGGCCAAGGCCCGGCCCGGACCCTGACCTCAGGGTCCTCACTGACTGCTCAGGAACGCTGGTCTTGCTGCGGAGCCCGAGGCCCCAACAACTAGAACCCCAATATTACATTTTGGCAAGCTAGCCAGGGGAGGGGTACACCAGGAGGGAGGGAAGGGTGCGCCAGGAGAGAGGGAGGGGGGTACGCCAGGAGAGAGAGGGAGGGGGGTACGCCAGGAGAGAGAGGGAGGGGGGTACGCCAGGAGAGGGGGCGAGGGGGGTACGCCAGGAGAGAGGGAGGGGGGCACACCAGGAGAGGGGTAGCGCCGGAGAAGACTTTGTGAAAATCGTGATGAAAACCAGCCCGAGTCTGTCCTGTCTCTTTGAGAACACCTGAAGAGGCTGCAGCCGGGCAGGGCTGTGGGGAACCCAAGCGGGGGCGCCCAGCCCCGGAGGCAGCACCCAGCCCCGGAGGCAGCACCCAGTCCCGGAGGCCCCACCCAGCCCCGGAGGCAGCACCCAGCCCCGGAGGCCCCACCCAGCCCCGGAGGCAGCACCCAGTCCCGGAGGCCCCACCCAGCCCGTCTTAAGCAGTGCAGCCCAGCGGGAATTAAAAGTGAAGTTTTTTACCTTCAAGCTCTCTCTCCTCTCTGCCTCCTTCTCTATCCTTCGGATATTATCTCTGGGACCAAAACCCCCGCCTGTGTGCTGAGCGGGTGAGCACTGCCCCCGGCCTTTCGCGCCTTGGAGACACGGCCCAGCTCCCCCATGCGCCCAGGGGCGAGCAGCAAGCGCAGCCCCAGCACGGTGGGCGACAGGGAAACAGCGGGGAGGCCGAGGTCCAGCCCGAGCCTGGCACGTGGCTCTGGAGACCTCTCCGGCCTCCCCCGTCCCAGGCAGCAGGTAAAAACGCTCCCAGGACGGGACGTGGCCCAACTGCGCACGTGGTTCTCGGGGGTCAACGTGGCGACTGAAAGCCGTGGGCCGAGGGAACTCGCTGCAGCTGTGGACCGGCTTTTAAACCGACAGGCAGGCAGCTTTTTTCCTCTGCAGGTGCAGCCGCTGAGCATAGCCCCGCCCGGCTTTCAGGCAGGGCACCTGAGGGTGCAGCATTCGCATTCAACATGTGGCTTAGGACGCTTTCTGCCCTCGCTTCGTGCAAGCGGCCTGTTTGCACACTGGGTTAAGGTGTGGGGCCTGCAAAGTTGCTAGTTCCAATCCCTGGTGGTGTCAGTCTTCATTTGGGGAAGTCTTTCGGGGAAATTCCGAAGCTGAAGGCTATAGGACTTCGTGTTTCGTGTGTAATTTGTCTTGCTTAGGATTCGCTCTCTCTACGGCAGAACTTTTCCATCTAGAAAATCATAGTTAAACCGGTTCCAGGACCAAACAGTCCATGGCAGGTCTCACAACCTTAAGAGCATTTTCCTACAAGGGAAGGTGGGTTAGGGGAGAGGAGGCCCGGGTCCTGAGGGTATTGTTCTGTCCTCAGCCACGTGGCCTTCCTTCTTTGAACTATGTGCTCTAACGACCCCTCCCTAGTTTACCCTTCTGGGGCAGTTTTATGATCTGGCCTGTGTAAATTGGACTTTTGCTGGGAGGTACTGGCACCCATCTCCTGAGCCTCAGTGGCCTCGTTGGGGCTCGTTGGTACGTGACTACCCACCCAACAGCCCCTCTCGTTCCAAGCCTCTGTGGTAGTCACTGGAGCTCATGCAGGCAGTGAGGGTCCCATGACCTGGTAGGTCATGACTGGAATCCAGTACATGGGAGGACCTCTGATAACATGGATCACACATCTTGGGCACACAAAATTTCAGAGTACTGACTGAAAGACGTTTCATTTCAGTACCCATGTTACCTGGGGGATGCCTCAGGTGGAAGGGGCTGTAATTTCCTTAACTGGGGGTGCGGGCCTCCCTTGTGTTCGATTTCTGATGGGTGCTTCTATTCCCAAGCTCAAGTCCCATTAAAGTGTATCCTGGAAAATTGGGACCAATTTAGCACACCGTCTTTAAGGAAGAAGTGGCTCACTTTTCCCTGCCAAACAGCGTGGCCAAATTACCCTCTGCCGAGTGGAAAATCTGGCCCCCAAAGGGAAGGGAAGAAAACCCCACAGCTTCCCTTGAGCAATGCAGGAGGCCTTAAGAAAGTCTACTCCCCTGTCTCCAGGCTCCACAGAGGGCCAGTTAATACTGTGCCACAGCTAACCCAGAGTTAGAACCTAAGCAACGCCGTCTTAAACCCTGTACCCTGCAAGCACCAAGAAAACCAGTTTTTCCAAAAATAAGTTGTGACTGCTGCCCAATTTCCTTTGTGATAACAGCTTGCTGCCCCGTTTTCCTTGCAATAACTGCTGACCTTGGCTTCTGTAAATAAAAAAAGCTGGCTTCTTTAAAGTTGCTTGCCCTGCATCCCCTCACCCTCTTGGCCCTAAAACCAGGAGGAGGTTTTTCAGTTTAAAAACCCTGCTCCCCCTGAGCTCAGGGCCACGGGTCCGAGAGACGTGAGTCCTCCATGGCTGCCAGCAATAAAGACCCTGCAATTTGGCCTACTTTTGTCTTGGTGTTAAGTTTCTATACTCGCTCCAGTACCATACTAAAAGACAAGTTTATTAGTCAGCAGCAGGTATCGGGAAGAAGCTCCAGAAACTGGCCTTGGGGCCACAGCAGAGCCCAGAATCATTACCGAACGGGGCACCTTCGGTGATTTATAATGGAGGCCGGGAGGGACAGGCTGAAAGGAACAGGGGAGCTCAGCCTGAGTCACGGCTTTCAGGACAGCAGACCCAGGGGCTCAGATGAGGGAAAGGCTTGGGTTAGCCGCCAGCCTGCAGAACCTGTTACCAGTGCCGTCTGAAGGGACACTTTATAAGAAATTGTCCCCAGAGGAACGGCCCACCATCTCCTCCATGCCTGCTGTGCCATGGAATCACCGGAAAGCACACTGTCCCAGGGGATGAAGGTCCTGAGGGGTCTGACCACATGACCCAATGGCAGGACTGAGGGTTCCTGGAGCAAGTGCCAGCACGAGCCGTCACCCTCACAGAGCCCGGGTAAAGCTGGCCATAGAGGTCCAGGAAGTTACTCTCCTGGACACCGCACGGCCTGCTCGGTGCTCCTCTCCTGCCCTGGAGACCTGGTGCCTGTTAACTCTCTCCCCTCGGACTCTCCCTCTCTAGGCCCATCCTGGGAAGGACCATTTGAGGTCATTCTGTCCACTCCAACGGCAGTTAAGGCAGTGGAAACAGACTCGTGGATTCATCACACTCGGCTGAAGCCTTGGACACCCCCTGAGGAAAGTCATAGGCCCTCCCCTCCACAGCCTGAAGTTCCAGGACAGCCTTCATCCACCTGCGAGCCAGTAGAAGAGCTACACCTGCTTTCCAACCAGACCCTCAGGGAAGCAACCACCCGTAAGTCTAATTTATATCCTGGATTAATGGGACTATAACCCTCAACTTTGCTGTCTCTCAGACTCTGATTACCCTTTTCATAGCGGGAAGGGAACCCGTCTCCTTCTAGGAATAATGCTGCTATCTTGTCAGCCAGTTGAGTATTGTTTTCAACATAGAACTCAGGAATCAAACACAGGACTAAAGACCTTCAAGGAACAGTATTGTGGAGCTTAACAACTGACTGTCAAGGCTCTGCTCTCCCAGGCCCATTTATAACCATTCTGTATTTCTTGGCCTCTGGGCTTTTCATCTGTAACCACCTTGTCACATCCGTTTCTTATAGAACCATAAGGTCACAAAATCCTGCCGCTGCAAGCCCAGGTGTCCTTGGCTCGTGGGCTCTATCGTGGACCTCAGGATCAACCTGCACCCCTGAAAGGCTCCCCTCTGGAGGAAACCTCAACTGCAGGGCCCCTTCTACACCCCATTTCGGCGGGAAGTAGTTAGGGAGGATCCACACCTGTGTTCCAAGTTGGGTTTTCCTGTTCAGAGACAGGGAATGAGGGAAGGTGTTCTCTTTCCAGGGTCCCACAAGGGGGGTGTAGTTTTAAGGGCAAGAACTTCCCAGCACAAGCCCCCCTCCCATCTCTCTCCATCCAGGAGATTTAATGGTTTATGTTTGAATTTCACGGTCTGGGGAAGAAACTAAGAGTCAGTCACCCCAGCGGAAGTTCTAAGGAACTCCTTTCATTGGCCCGGGGTCTTGGAGAAGGTGGGGGTTCCTCCCAGGTTAGAAGTCCCCTTCTTCCACACCCCTTCGGACTCCATGTTTGGGTCCCTTCCACGTACACTCCCTTCGTGGAAGCCGTCTCTCTCTCTCTCTCCTGGATTTCCACTCTGGGGTTCCCCTTCCACACTCTCTCGTGGAAGCCTGTCTTCCTCCTAAACTCCATCTCTCTGTTCCCTTCCACTCAGTGTGGAAGCTGCTTTCCTCTCCTGGATTCCATCTTTCTGGATTCTCCCACTCAGTGTGAGAGTTAGCTGTTTCTTTCTCTATCCTTCTCCTGTTTCTCTTTCTAAATAAATCACTTTCTACAAACATGTTTGAGTCCGGCATTTACTGCGCACTGCGCCACAGTCCCCTGTCTCATTCTTGAGAGGACAGGAGGCCAGGAACCTGGAGAAATGTCCTTTCAGGGAAGCTGAGGCCACTCTGAACCCCTGAACCCCAGTATAACAGTTTGGCTGTGTCCCCACCCAAATCTCACCTTGAATTGTAATAATTTCTACATGTCAAGGGTGGGAGCAGGTGGAGATAATTGAATCACGGGAACACTTTTCCCCTATACTGTTCTCCAGGTAGAGAATAAATCTCAAGAGATCTAATGATTTTACAAGGGTTTCCCATTCACTTTGCTCTCATTCTTTCTTGTCCACCATATAAGATGTGCCTTTTGCCTCCTGCCATGATTGGGAGGCCTCCCCAGCCATGTGAAACTGTGTGTGAGTCCGTTAAACCTCTTTTTCTTTGTAAATTACCCAATCTAGTGTATGTCTTTATCTGCAGCATGAGAACAGACTAATACACCCCTCATAATAGGTATTTCGAGGGTGAAAATGAACGACTCCAGTAAATGCTTTGTATGCAGGAAATATGCATTTCCTAAAACAAAAATAAAGATACATAACCTTATGTCATGAAAAAAATAAAGCTCATACACTGGCAATTAAAGAGGTTCATAAATATGTAATGTCAAAACCTCACCATTTAAAAATATTAGCAATCAAAAATATCTTTTAATTTCTCATTTTTAAAAATGTGGTAAATAATTTAGATTCCACAACAATAACTACTTTGTCTCCTGAAATTTCAAGTATAAAACTCTCCTTTCTCCAGTTCATTCTGGTAAGCTCCGGTTGAATTATTGTTATATGTTTGATAGTTCTAAGCATGTTTAGTAGCAGTGGGGAAAGAAGACATAAGACATATGTTCAAGCTGGAAATAAAGACAACTAAATGACACTAAAATATTTTCATAATTTTATACATATTTTGATGAAAATTTTTAAATGGGAGATTTAACAAGAAGATCTACTTTGTAGCTTCTTTAGAAAAACAGAAATTCCTTAACATCAACATTTTACTTAACTGGGTCTCAATTAGTTGAAAAGTAGCGTTAATTTTATTTTGCTTTACTTTTTATTGACATGAAAATTGTACATACTTATGTGATAGGTAGTGATGTTTGGTTACATAACATATGTGATTAGATTAGGGTGATTAGCATATCCATCATCTCTGACGTTTTTATTATTTCTTTGAGTTGGGAACATTCAGCGCCCTCCTTCTCGCTATTTTTTCCCCTGATATTTGTCTGAACACTTCTCACTTGCTGCACTACCTACGATAAAACCACTGGCACAGCTCAAGTGAAAAATTTTACCTTCTAACCTTTCGGTTATTTCCTACTTTTATTTATTTTGTTTCTTTTCCCACCTGGGGAATGTAAGAAGTCTGGGGTGAAAACCTTTAGTTGTTGTTGATACTGATATATCCTAAGACTCTAAAGAAGGCCCAGCAAGTAGAAAACACTTAATAAATGTTTGATAAGCAAACTTAATTAACAAACGAATGAATAAGGAAACTTTGGTCTCCTTCACTCATTTGTTGTGACTGCCCTGACATTCAAGTTTCAGTCCTCTATTTTCGACATTATTGACCCTTTTGTGAAATAGAAGTTATGGCACATAGTGAGAGAGAAAGTGATTTTAAAAAACCAATTAAAATATATAATACTGAGACAAAGAAAAATGAGAATGTCAATAAATATATGGATGTATTTAATAGCTAAAATGCACATTTCTATAATAAAATTTTAAAAACATTTAAAAAGTATCTTATTCTGTATTTTTAAGTTGGCACTGTTAAAAAAATTTGATTTGCATTTGGTATTGAACATTTATTCGTTGACAGAGTAAATGACAACTGCAAATTCAGAGTAGCTGACCATCAAACATTATAATTATAAATAAAGGAACATAATTTTTACTTGTTTATATTTAATCAGAATTGTTTCAAAATTATGCTTCTGCATTTAAGGTTTTAAAAACTGAAAATTTCATACTGATTCATCTCCTGTTTCTTAAAAGATGACCGATGAATAAGAGCACACATGAATGCTAAAACAAACATTGTACAATCATGTTTGTTTTCTTAACTTTAAGCATGGACAGTTAAATCTATGATGTGGTTAGGTTGAAGTCAAAATGACACACTGCTTGTGAAACATCCTGGAAGAAACTGTTGTAGTTTTCTTCCAATATTCGAACCCTCTATTTTGTACGGTAATAAAACCTTTGTTTTTTTTTTAAACTGTATAACCAGTGTTTAATCTCCACACATAAAGCAACTCAATATAACAGAAGCTGGACAAGTAGCTGTCATAGAATAGCCTCAATAGACATTGTTTTGACTGGCATATTAATATTAAAAACTAAAGAATCAGAAAAGCTACAAAGCAGAAAAAGAGTAAATGTTGCTTTTTCAGAAAACAGTAACAATATTCAAAATGAATTATTTAAAATATATTTATACACATTTTAGAAAGCAAAGGCTTATTTTTTCAAATAATTCAGAATTTTATAAACTTTAAATAGTGATTATTTGAAAACTAAGACCTTAACATTTAAAACATGTTCATTAATTTTCCCCATCAGTTTGTTTAAATCTATAGTATTTATTTTTAATGAGCTATGCAATGGTTCGCTTCATATATGAATTCTTTATTAGCCTCTGCTAATGGCTTTTTCATCAAAAGATTAGTTTTTAGAAAATCAAATTAGAGCTTAATTAATACACATTAACAACAACAGCCAAAAAACCCAAAGCAAGGGTGATTAGATATAATTTTTGAGCCATTATTTACAAAGCAATACTGATGGTACTTTATGTTAAAAGTTTTTCTTAGAATGTGTTAACTTTTGCAAAATTGAGGGCAAATTGGTAAGTAATGTGTTATTTGGGGTTTATAGTAATATACTTCTTGAAAGATGCTATGCTTTAAAAAATCGAGATATTGCATCAGGTTGGTTTCTAATAGATATTTGACCCTGTCAATGATATTTTCAGCCAGTCTTTATGGAACAGACAATAATCTTCATAAATAATAGTATATTTTTATAAACACCATTGTATTTATCAGGGTTCAAAAACTGTCCCTTTCCAATATCGTGTTTCTGTAGTCCTACAATATACCCTTCACAACAGCTATACCATGTTAAAGGTAATTCCTGGAATGCATCGTGCCATTTGGTGCTTTATGCATTGTCTGTGGCCTGAATTGTTGCCTCTCATTTTCTCTATGTAGGCAAGTCCTACTTGTCTTTCAAGATGCCCAAATATCTTTTTCCTAGAAGTACACTGTACATTTTCATTCATATTTCCTTTTAACCCAGGTCTATATTTCTTTACAGTCTCCATATTTAGTGGTTGCTATGCTATTTTATAGTTGTTGAATTACTTTCCTGTATCTCTCATCTCATTTTGACATGGATTCATTTGCTCATGACCAGGCTCTATTTGGCTTTATGCATGTAAGTTGAAATATGCACCTGAAATGAAACAGTCAATTGATAAAATTGTACTGAACCAACAAATAAATAGGTTTATTAATTTAATTTAGAATTTAAAAATCTCTACAGAGCAATGCATCAATTCTTTCTTGCATTTGATTTTTAAAATTACAATGTAATACATGCTTTTCATTACAAGTAAAGATATATAAAGATGTATAAAGTAAAATTGATCACCAGCCTCCCTTTTTCACAAATTAAAGAGGGTTTGTCAGTGTTCTGTTTCATAAAACTAAAATTTGTCTAACGGCAGTATGAATAGTTTTCCTAGAAAAAAAGGTATAAATTATCCATAGACAAGTGTTGTATGCTTTACTTTTTATCTGTTTTGTATTATCTTCATCAAGCAATACTATCATGTTGAGATTATCTGCCATTCTAAATATGCTTTTAAGACATTTTACATTAATTTTGTAGTTTAGATGTATATGGATTTTATATTTGTACATGCTGTGAAATAAAGGTATATTTTTATTCTTTTCCAGATAAATGTCCTTTAATAAATCACAATATGCATTGAAAAACTGCTTATATTGTATAGTAATTTTATTTATATTTTCTTTAAGTGATTTTAATTTATTTTTAAATATTCTGCTGTCTTTTGTGCACTTTTTATTGGTTGTTTGAGATTGAAAGAAGTTCTTATATATTTAGAAGAATTCTGATTATTCTAGAGCCATTGTAGCAAAGAATCAGCAAAACCAGTTTTGATCTATCAACAATTCCCCTTAGTGAGCACAGTCAGGGTCAGGCTCATATTACCTCCTTTCAGTCCTTCCCACTTATAAAAAATCAGTCAATCAAGGATAAAATCACTCTAACAAGAACATTTTTGAGTGACAGTGCTTCAGTAACGCTGACCTTCAAATAACCTTACTTCAATAGATAATATCAACCCACTTACATCTCTGATAGTCTTCCAAATATCCTATATAACAATGCTGTTCAAGTCAACTTTCTACAATAGTGGAAAGTAAGTGTATCTTAATGTTCGATGTGTTAGCTACCAGCCATGTATAGGTATTACTCATTTGAAATGTGACTGGTGTGGTCACAAAACTAAATTTTTAAATGTATTTAATTTTCATTTTTATTTAAATTCTTATAAGTACATTGGTTAGTGTCTATGGCTGTCAGATTGGACATCACAGCCTATAAGATCAACAATCTGTTCTGCTTAAAGAGACTTTGTTTGACCAGCATAGATCTCTTGTTATAAGAGATAAATTCAAATGTGTTGTTAGATTTTACATCATTTAATGAGAATTATGGAGGTCACACTAAAGATTCTTTTATAACACTAATTTGGCAGAATTGCAGGAAATCCTTGGACCAACAGGTGTTCTCAATATCTCCCTTGTGCCCAGAGTTCTTTTGTCTTTTAGATAGGTTGCCAGATGAATCTGTCTAAACTGTAATATAAGCTTAGATTTGTTTGATTGACTATAATTATTGGGTTTGTTCTGTTTGAGAATGTGTAACCAAACAGGTCAGGTTTTTAAGGATCATTATTCATAGGGTTTTGTATAAGGTAATAAGATCTAGATATTTTATAAATTGAGTATTAGTGTTAAGTAAGGTTATTAGATGCTTTTACTTATTAAGCTGCTTATTTTCTTTAGTTTTGCTTTTGCCTACTTGTACAAAGTTGCATTTTCTTTGTTTCTGTATTGTCTAGAAAACTCCAATGCCATATTTTGACTTAGTATTGTTTGCTAGTGAAGTTTATATTATAAATCATCATAATTTTAAAATAAAATACCAAGCTTTAAACTCAATAAGTAGTTCAGTCTCTTTTAAAAATCCAATTATTTGTCAGAATCCTAATTATTCAAATGACTGGACTACGGCCTTTTCTAGGGAACATCAAATTCTAAAAGAAACGTGTGAAAAATATATACAAAATAAAGGTATATAGTTATATGTATTTTGAATATATATAAAATCTGTGTGCATACATGTCAGCTTTTAAAACAATTCACTCATTCTAAATGCTCTAAAAGCACAGTTTAATTTTAAGAATAAAAGCAATTATGAATCACCTAATATTTTCATGCTATCTTAAATATCCTGGTTTATATAATAAGTATTCCCCAAGGTAAAAGTTCAAAAGCTATTCTAAAATATTATAAAAATAACTGTAGAAATATCATAAATATTTTTGGCTCATGCCAAATATGCTGCTCGTACAAAATCTTTATAAAGGATTTCTAATAAAATAAGATTAAGAAATGTTAAGAAATTCAAACAGATAAAGATTCCATTATAGGTAAATAAAATCTGGCCTGTTGAAAACTACATTAGGAATTTTCAAGTCATAACATCCATGAAGATAAGATTGGGCAAAATCAGAATGTCCACTTTATAGCACCAAATAAATCTCAACTAGACATGAAATAACTATATTATTAGGTGCAACCTAACCCCGATAGTAAACATTGATGGAGGAAATTTTTTCTACGATGGCAGGAAAATAGTGTTAGATTATGTTCTTTCTACATAAAACATTTTTACTTTCAATCCAATGATATGTTGTATATTTAACTAGTACTGCTTTTCATAATTATGACTTTGCCTTTTACTCTAAAACCTTTTTGTCTTATCATTTAAACTCCTCTGAAAATCTAAGGCATTCTAATAGAACTCGAACATCACTCCTGGTAAAGAATCTACATGGAGGCTGTCTGGAGAACCTACAAAGTAAAGGATGCATGAAGTTGATGGTTAACCTATGGCCCCAAAACAGGCAGAGGGCCACATAAAACAGAAGTCTTGCCAAAACCGTTAGAACAAAGTTATCGTATCTATTTAACTCTACTTTATATATTTTTGTTTGTACATTTTCTTTGCTAATTTAAAGTTAGATACTCTGAGTTAATACAGCATCCTCCCCTTGGTAAGGTTTAATTACTCTAGGTAATCACCAACCTAACTCAATAATCTAGTAGTCCCAAAATGGTTAGTTATCAGTTGCTCAGAGTCAGGAAAGCTTTAGCACTGTCATGGTCCTGTGATTCAAGTAATAATCCAAATATTAAAATATAATAAATAAACATTGATCAATATGCAAGGTGAAAATGAAATCTCCACAGATGAAACTTCATTTTCAATAAAAATGAATTATGGGAATAAAGATTGGAACAAACTTTGTTTTCTCTCTGATTTCGTTGACTAATGAATGCACAAAGGGTTCACAAACATTGACGAAGACTCACTGGTCTGGAGCAATAGAAACAAGTCGTCATCAGAACCAGGTTTAAACCTGTTCAATGGACCAATTCATCTTAGTGAACTCAGTTTTGCAAGCAGCCAGTGATAGGCTGTCACTTCTGAAAGCTTGCTATTCAGGAACAGGCTCACCCCAGAAAACACACCTCTAAGTGTCACTTATTCAATGAAATTCTCAGCAGAGTAATCACTCTTCTACGTAGGGTATCAATCTGTTTGCACACGTGACACTCTGCAAATTCTTCAATGTAATTTGGCCCTTCTTAAATGTATTATTTTCTTAATTCAGAACATTAGTTTCTGACAATTTAAATTTTTTCCTTAAATTATATCCTTTTTTCACAAAGACCCCTTATTTACAGCTTTAGTGACACATCACTAAGTATACTAACATTATCCATTCCAAACGTTTTGCCTTTATTTTATTTTAGTCTTTCTGCTCATTTATGTATTGTTCAGTTAGATTTATTTGTATTTTGCTTCAAATGCTTTTGTTCGTAATATATTCTCTCAAAATATTTTATACTGACAAATTGTTATTTTATGAATGTGTTTATCTCACAGTATATATTAAATATTAAAATATGTTTTATTTGTAAAGAACTCAGAACTTGGGGTATGGAACAAAAATGTTTATTTTGTTGTTGCTGTTGTTTTATGAATTTTTAAAATTGCTTTGTTTCCTTTATTTGTATTTTAGCCTTCTCTCCTTTAGACAAACATACATATTAGTATAAAAGCTTTTATGATACATCAGTACATAACTAATTTTAAGTGAGTTTATTTATGTCTGTATACTTACACACACGTGTATGTTCTCTCTATATGTATACACACACACATACACACACGGGCATTTATATATGTTACACACATATGTAATAAGTACAATACTGGGTGATGGAATTACAAACAGCTTTAATAATATTTGCTATTCTATTAGTTTCTAATTGATTGGAAATAAGCATGTATTGATTATTGTTTGTAACCAAGACAGTATTTACTTCCCTGGCATTTTGGTGTATACAATATAGAAAAATAAAACAATAAACCCAAATTTATTTTTAAATTATATAGTTTGGGATTAAAGGTCTCAAGAGAAATAATAAACTCCAATAAAGCAGAAAGCACAGAAGTGCAATAAACTTTTACCTTTATAAATAAGGATATATGGACTTAACTTTAATATACTTGAACACATTTGCTTACTTGAAGGTAAAGAATTTAAATTGTACCCCTTGAGTGCAGGTTATCTGATTGAAAATATTTAAAAGGAAGTCTAAGTAATATAATATTCTCCTGCTCTCCATAATAAGAAAAAGTTATCATAACAAATGTAATGCTGACAGTTTTTTTCTCTTGAAGGATAAATAACATGTTCATGTATTCTTGCTGATAGCAAGTATCTCCTATGATCAAGAGGAATTTCTGTAATTAATTTTTAGAATTTTTTACATAGAAGATAATAGAAATGATAATAGTAATACTTAAGAACTCAAGTTCTACACTTCCTATATGGACTGCATTTAAATTCTAGTGATTTGAAACATTTTTACTATATCCTCCAAAATGAGAAGCAAATTTGCTCTACCTTTCATTCTTACTGCTGAGAGAAGCATAACATATTAAGTGTAAAGGAGACTAAGATAAGTCCCCTGGCTAATATAAGATGTAGTTGAAGCAGGTCAACTGGATGGCTCCTATGATTGGCATATGGCAATGCAGAAATTCTCTCCAGTAGATGAAAGCTAATATATAGAATTTGTGGAAAGCCTATATAGGAGAATCAGATATGAGGATCCTAGATGTGGGAGCATTTAATTCAGAAATTAACTGTTTTTCATCTGATGAGTAGATCTTGGTTTCCTAAGCCCTTGAAAAAAGTAAGAGCACCTGAATGTAGAGAACTAATTAGCTACATGAACTAAGGTGCTTATCATGAATTGTGTATTATTAATGCATCAAGTGAGCAATTTAGAGCAGCCATTAGTATTCAAAACAGGTTGGAAGCCCACACTCCCAGTATGTGAACTCCTGACATGTGGCCATCCCTCCTTTAATGCACACACTCACACACACCTGTAGGGGCAAAAACATGCAAACATACTACATGTTGCAAATATTTCTCCTAGGAACAGATTACAAATCCTCCCAGCAGTGGAATTTCACATATCACCTATAGCACCTTGTCTCTGGAAGGAGATATATCCTTAACTATTACTCCAACGAATTCCTGTTCAGTGCTAAAAATGTGAACCAGGAGGAAAAAACAAAACAAACAAGACTTAGAAACTGTAATGAAGTTCTGGGGAATAGTTACTAGTAGAAACCTTAGAAACAATACAGGGAAGCAGACTAGACGTGACCATTTTAAGGCACTGCAGAGCTTCTGTGTGAGTCATTCATTCACTTGCTATCCCAGGACACCAACAACTGAAGAGACCTCAGATATATCAACTTAACTTTACTAAGCTGATAAAGCTGTGTCTGAAATCTTCGTACCCCCTAAAATTCAGCAAGTCTCTTGGTTGCCCGTTCATCTTATGGGATCATTTCCATGTTGTAGGGGACAATGGTTGTTGTTAATTAACATGAATAACATATTCTTGATTTGCTTTCAACTTCTGCCATGCTTCTGTCAGTAATACTAATTAATGAATTAACATATTTTTAACATTATGGTATCCCACACATGTTGCTTCTGATTATTGCACTCAATTTAGATGAACAGAAATAAAACAATTTTAAGGGTCTCATACAATTCACTGATCTTGCTATAGCCCTTTCCATCCAGAGGCAGCTGCTTTTAGTCAATTATCAAATGGTTTAATGAAATTCTAGTACACTAATATTTAGAGAAAGTCTTTACAAATTTGAGGTGTAGTATCACTCACAACTAAAAAACTAACTTTTTCTCCTATAATCAGAATATATGTGTCATGGATCAAGAAGTTTCAATTTTCATTAACACAGGAAATGAAATTGAAAAATGATACCTTGCACCATTTTATAGGACTATACTTGCAAGTATTTTCTCCCTAAAACCATGATCCTGGTCTATATCTATAGTCTGTCTTGAGGACAATAGTAAGAGTTAGAATATATTGAGCAGTTGGTGTGTACAAAAGGTTCTGCTGATGTCCATATAGAAAAATTCATTTAACTCTCATGAGAATTACATGATGTATTTGCTGTTATCTTTCCATTACGTAAGTAAAGAAATTGAACACAGTAGACTTACATGTATTATTCAGACACATATATGTTAAATTTTAAAGGCAATCTGAATATAAATATCATGCTTAGAGTCACTATATCAAACTACGTCTCAAATAATGGCATTTCTTAGGGTGTGAGCAGTTCACTGTTTTTGGTTTTATAGTTTTTTGCTATTTGCCAATGTTTAAGTGCGAAAAAGAGGTGCTCATTTATATTGAACAATGAGCAGATATTAGTCATTAATCATGTCTTTTTTTTTCCTGTATGGTTTGAATACACTTTTTATTTGGGAAATGTCCTCACATTGCTATTTGCTTCCTTAGACAGAATGGAAATTTGCATTTTTTCCTTCCTGTGAAATAGAATACAGGTATGTAACCCAAGTTCCAGAAGTCAGGTATATTATTAGAAATGTTTTGTTTTATAAAGAAATGCTATTTCGAATCATGTTCTTATATAATTTTATTTATAACATGTAGTTTATTTAAGTGAAAAATGATTTTTGACTATGTAGTTGCCAGTTTTATTTTTTATTATTGCCAACCCATATACAATTTTATAGGAAGCAGGAAATATGGATTCAGTTCTTCTAAAATTTTAGAAATTAGCAAATTGTTTTATTATTATTATTATTATTATTATTATTATTATTTGGAGATGAAGTTCTGCTCTTGTTGCCAAGGCTAGAGTGCAATGGTGCAAACTTGGCTCACCACAACCTCTGCCTGCTGGGTTCAAGCAATCCTCCTGCCTCAGCCTCCTGAGTAGCTGGGATTATAGGCGTAAACCACCATGCCCGGCTGATTTTGTATTTTTAGGAGAGACGGGTTTCTCCATGTTGATCAAGGTGGTGTTGAACTCCTGATCTCATGAGATCCTCCCACCTCGGCCTCCCAAAGTGCTGGGATTACACCTCGTCCAGCCTATTCTTTTATGTAGCTAATTGCCTTCCTATTTGTTACTGTCAATTGCTCTGCTTTAAACTTTTTTGAAGAATATCCACAGTGACATAGAGAAGCATAAACAGGCATATAGTTTGAATAAACTTAAAAATCTAACAGGAATATATATTTTGTATATATTCTGATTTTTAAAATTATTACATCATGATTTTCATTGGTTAAACTGAAAAAAGGGCTTTGTGAAACTAAAGAAACTGAGAGACCTCTTTTAATATAAAAAAGAATATGTTTGTTTAAAAATATATTTATTAAAATGTTTTGTCTAATAAATAAGCATTTATCCTATCATATATTTTAATTTCTTGCTAATTCCACTAATTCAGTTTTTCAAAAAATTACACATTTCAGATCTCTTGTTGCCTGGGCTGCCTGATATATTACACTTCATTTTCATGTAACCCTTGAAGACTACGTGGATATGGTAGAAAGTATTTAGCTTATCTGTGTGGGACCAAGTCTGTGCTAGAAACAGAGAGAGAAATGGTATCCATAAAAGGAATGATGAATGTTAAGTCTAGAAAAAATAATCAGAAAATAAAACACAGCTTAAGGACATCTCTGTATCTTAGGCAATGATGTTATTATGATGATATTATTTTCTTTAGAGGTTGAGAAAGGAATTTATGATTTTTCATTCTTTCATGTAGCATCTATCTGTATGTCTCTATCTCCATATCACTACTTATATCTCTATCTATCCATCTGTAAGATTGCTATTTAGTGAGTGACCCACCAAAGGGTTCTTTGGTACAGTTGCTAAGCAACATTTTAACTGCTTTATTTTACAAAGGGAAAATTAATAGGACCTTTGTCTATTTCAGGGTCTTAATTAAAAGCCTATAGGATTTAAACAGTGTTAATATGCATGTATAAAAAATTCACATAGCTATTTTATATACACTATAAACCTTTGTCTAACTTTTCTACCAGAGCTCACAATGAGTTCTTCCAGTATTTCCATAAATGATCCCTAATAGAGGATTTTATTAGAGGGGAGTAAACAGAGTTAACCATTAGATTTTTTCCTAATGCATTTATACTATCAATTAGATTTTAGTGACAAACAATGTATTTATAAAGTATTCTGAAACCTGAAATAAATAAGTGAAATAAATACATTTTAGCTAACTTAAAAAAATCAGGTGTGCATTATTAAATATTTTGGTATTTCACATTTAATTTTTGTAATCTGATAACTGAAATAATGTCTCACTTTTGTTGTGATTAGAATTTCTGTAATTCTTACTAAATTTAAGCATTATGTCATATGTATGTGGTCGTTCATAATTGCATTTACGTTGCATACTTCATCATGTTTTGTTCATTTTTCAATTTCTTAAGGACTCAATTTTTGATATATATTCTGCATACTAAAAATATTTTTGGTTTATAAATACTAAATATCATTTTGCTTATGAAAAATGTACTTATGAGTTATAAACATATACTGCCTCTAATTTTTCACTCACTTTGTGGTACTTTTTTTATAAACAAAAGTTCTTAGTATAATGTAGCTCAGTTTACTCTTTTCATTGTGATTTGTGTTTGCCTTATTTAAGAAATCTTTTCTTACACTGGTGTTATAAAGACATCCTTGCATATTATTTTCCAAATATTTTATTTTTTTTTTGGTATTTATATCATCAATCTCTGCAACTGTTCAGTCTGTAAAGTAGAAATCCAGTTTCATTATAAACAACCATGGATACCCATGTTCCCAGTAACATTTATGGCTCAATACATTTTTATCAGGCTGATTAACAACGCTCTCCCATGATATATTAAATGACTTTATATGAGAACTTACTGCCATAGCTATTGTTTTTCTGTTCTGTTTCTCAGGCTGCTTTTCTATGCCAGCACTAATGCCATATAAAGCTTGGTTTGGCAAGGGATACTGCTTTTGACCCTCACAGTAGATACACAGAGTTTCTAGTATCCAGTTTCACAGTTGTGTAGGAGCATATTTTAGCTTGGACAGGTTTGTTCCCTAGCCCTACAAAGCCCTACATATCCTTCAAGATCCTGGATCCCAGCCACATGAGTAAATTCTAATTTAATTCTTAGGTTCTACAGGCCAGTGAGTTTAAGAGTTCATCAGAGTTTGGGGTGCAGAATGGTATCTTTTTTTCCTGTTTTTTTGGTTTCCATTACAGGTTTCTACAATGTAGACTCTCATTTTTCATTCTTATTTCATGTGTGGGCTATCATTTTGGCGTATCTGAAGTGAACAGAAGAAGAGGGTTTCAGCATATACTTAATCTCATGTATTAAATTAAACTCATTGTAAGCCTTTCATTTGAATATATAAATATATGATTAAAATTTGGTTATGTTTATAAAATACATACAAATTTAAGCATGTTTTTGGTGGGACACTGTAATCATATCAAATTGGTAATACTTATATTACCTCTGCAATAATAAATTAATATTTTTTTTCAATGCATTTTCTCCAAATATGATTTGAACTCTGGAAATGTTTTGCTTTCTTAACACATTTTTATTAAAAATAGTATTATCCACCTTTCTAATTCACTTTATTAGTCTATTTTCAATTACTTCAATCAATTTTTATTAAACATGATCTCTTAATGCCTTTAGATTGTGTCAAAATATTAAAATTTCCCCAAAAGGACAGATTTCAATGTAATCAAATACTGTAAGTACAGTAAGGGTATGTTCATAATTTATTTTGTGCAAGGTAACACATAGAAATATAAAAATACCACAACATCTTACATGAACTATTTTAAAGATAATAAAATCTTTTTATTTATTAAGCCATTCTTGTATTGATATAAAGAAATACCTGGGACTGAGTAATTTTTAAAGAAAAGAGGTATAACTGGCTCACCCTTCTGTAGGCTGTACAGGAAGTATGATGCTGGCATCTGCTTGGCTTCTAGGGAGACATCAGGAAGCTTACAATCATGGCAGAGGCTAAGGTGGAGCAGACACTTCATATCGTGAAAGCAGGAGTAAGAGAGAGAGAGAGAGTTAAGGACGAGGTGCCCCCACTTTTTATGATCCAATTGAGAACTCACTCGCTATTGCAAAGACAGCACCAAGCCATGTGGGATCCACCCCCATGATCTAAACACCTCCCACCAGGTGCCACCTCCAGTATTGGGGGTTACAGTTTAACACGAGATTTGGGTGGAGCAAATATCCAAACTATATCTTTTTCTACATGCACTTTCAAATGTGTTTTTTTCTAAAGTCTTTTTATTTTCTAATCAGAATTCTCAAAATAATTGGAAAGAACTTTAATATATTTTTTCAGCCTTCTGCTAGTTTTCAGAAGAGATATTACTTGCTTTAGATTGTTATTTTCTCAGAAGGAACAAAATTGTTTCAATTATTTAAATCCAATTATGTATATTTTACATCTAAATTCATCCTCAAAGGAAAATCAGTAAATTAGGGGTATTATTATAACTTGATAGAGGTTTCTCAGTTAGCAATGGAAGCTCATTCCATCAGCCAGGCTAAGAAATATCAAGCACCACTTTCAGGTAATAGATCTGGCCTCTTTCAGATCAACTTGGCACCAGCTTGACCTTACATTTTTACCCATGTGATTTAAAATGAAAATCTCATTTCTTCTGGAAAGAGATATGAATTCCGTGTGTACATAATGTTAAAATTGAATGTCATAAAGAGTAAAAAAATTGTTTTTCAGAAATAGTATGATAATGCATAATATATATCTTGGTTAATTTCTCATTGAAATAATGGGACACTTTTACTGATTGCTCATTTATATGTATTACTGAAATTTAAAATGGTTAACTTATTAAAATTTAATAATAGAGATCATTGTCTCTATGGCCACAGAAGGTTAGAAATTTTGTTTCCAAGAATAACTCATAATGCCATTTTTTTTTTGTAACTTACATTTGGAGCTTTTCAATATTCAGTTGAATAAAATTTGAACATTTCTTTACGTTCACCCATGTAGTAACACATTATTAATCTGAATGTGAGTTATGCAGGAGTTTTCATTATGCGGGACAGAGCCAAAAACCTTCAAAGAAATTTTTTTTCAAAAACTCTTTAGTTTTCTATTTAGTAGTCATGAAGCAGTTAGTTATTCCTTGCTATGATAGGAACTGCTAAATAAGCGAACACTTTTTTTTTGTTATTGTGCAATTTTTATCCCAGGAAGTAACAGAGATATTTTAGAGACACACAACAGCCACATAAGAAAGAAAAATGTCCAGGCAGTTATCCATGTGAAAGAATTTGTTTTGTGTACTAAACCAATATTTCAAGAAGAGTAAAAGAGAAAAAATGTTGCTTATGGAAGTTAGATCACCTGAAGTCCTTATGTTAAATGGATTCCATTACAATAGGAATGTTTTATTACTCATATTATGATGTTCCTTAAAAGTCATAAACCTCTGAATGCTTATGATGCCACAACTATGCTAAACGCATCATCCCCAAAATTCTGTCATATTAACATCACGATAGTATGTAAGATAGCATTATTGCCTTTCATTTTATAGGTGAGGAAAATGAGCCTGAAAGAGTCTGTCATTTGTCCAAGTCATATGGTTAATAAGTGTTGCATATGGACACCACCAGCAGCCTAACTCTGAAGCCTGGCCTCTTTACAATGGAGAAATCAGAATTATAAAGTGATAGACATAGAATGGATGAATTGTGTAGACAAAGTATTAACTCTGTTATATATATTAGTTATGGAAAGGTAGTTATGAAAGAAGCCAATGCCAGTCTGATGTAGTCCTATACACAACACAGAAATGAATATAACAGCTTGCGGTGAACCCTTAAAAGCCCTCAATCATAGGAACGTGATAAAGAAATTCTGATATTGCTCTTTCTTAGTAAACCACAAGAACTTTTCTGTTCTTCCGAATGCTAATGCCATAGTCTACCACCAGACATTTTCACATGTGATCCTTCTGCCTGGAAGGCTCTTTCCCTTACTTCGCCTGGTAATCCTAATTACTCTTTTATATCCTGGCTCAACACAAACCTTATTAAAGAACCCTCCAGAAAACCAATATTATATCACATCCCCAATTGGCACCTGTACCTGTCTCATTTTACCCTCTCTCATGCTGCATTTCTTCGTATCACTTAACACTATGTATTTTATGTATTCGGGGTATTTTCAGACACCACAACTCACATGTCCAACAGATACATTTATCTGTGTTTGGTCACTACTGAACCTGGAGCATCTTAAATGTGCCTATTAACTCATGAATGCTCAATGTTTGTTGAAAGTTTCACTAAGTGGAATTAGTTGTATGAAATTTCACACATAAATCTATCTCTTCTCTTAGATTATAAGTTTGTGAAGGAAAAGATCACATGGATTTTTGTTCACTTTCTATAGTGTCAGATGCATACCTGGCCCTCATTAAGTATTTAATGAAAGAATGAGTATTTTTTTTTCAGACTCAAGAGTACAGGACAAGCTCCCAAATAATCTTGATGGCCCAGTTCTCCCCTTCTTTCTCCCTGTAGCTTTCAGAATGTGTAGAGAATGCAACATCCTAAAATAAAGAGGAACTGGCCCAAATAGCCCAGGCTTTATTCCCATCCCTCCTACAACAGAGTGACCTGCAGTGAGTTAGCCCAGAGATCAAGTTGCCCCTGGGTTATAAAATCCAGGGAAGAATACCCTTTCAAGGCCCTTCAGCTACAGTGCGATGTGAGAACTTGCAGACACAACTCCATCTGCCTTGGGGAGTTTTGCTGAGCCTTGAGGGATTGGCTTACCACAAACCATATGCTTCTAGTGCCCATTACTGCCTGTGAGTAAAAAGTTGCTTGGCTTAAAGTTTGATACGGATATTCGGTCTCTTGTGACTTATGCACATGGATTTAGATTGGTGCATGGTATGGGTGAGAATTTAGAGTCCTCTTCTGGAATTGATACCTGTACACACATGCTTCACAAGGCCCCTCCTGTTTTGACCGAGAATACCACACATTAGAGTGTATTCCCTTTAAATCTGTACCATAAGGCTCTAATTCATTTTAACATTGATTACTCACAATAACATCACAACAACAACAATAAGAGCTTACTCTAATCCAGGCAAATTTTTAAAATTTGTATTTTATTAAAAATTTATAAGGTGATTAACGGTATTGTCACTTTTCACCTCATTTTGCAGATTATGAATCTATGGCAAGAGTTGAAGTAGCTTGCTCAGAATCCAAGTCTCCTAGGTTTATTCCACGATTCAAATCCATGTGCCTTTGGACTCAAGCCTGTGTTCTTAACTGCCACATACGAAATAATTAATGTTGTTTCAAATATTCAAATGTTAATATACTATGTCTTCATTAACTCAGATTGAGAATCTTCTGATGATCTTTTTTGTTTGCTTATTTGCACTGATATGGTCTTTTAAATGTTAACATCGTATATTAACTAAATGTTTCTCCATATTAAAATAAAATTTCTATTTAAAAAATGTTTATTTATATCAATTAGTGTTTAAAATCTTTTTGAACACATGAAATTATTTTAATGATTATGTAAAATGTTGGACATTCAAAAAACATTCAAAAAAATGTTAGCAGTGAGTTGAGGTCAGTAAGCTTTAACTTGATGAGTGTTATTCTCACAAAACTATAAAGATAATAAAGAATATATACACATTTATCACAAATGTGATAACAGAATAAAAATCAGAATGGCAACTCCAATGGAAAGAAAATAAATTATGAAAGGAAGGATGCTCACTCTCTTTAGGGAGTAGAACCAAATGCAATTTTCTTTGTTGTCTTTTGGAAATTATTGTCTTTGTAAATTCAAGACAAAATGAAAATAAAAGACAAAATATTAACTGAACTCTTTATGGAGAGAGAGAGAAGTGGAACTTTAAAATCAATTACAGTCTTTTAACAAAATCGTGAAGATATAGGAAACTGAACAAATAGATTTCAATTTATCAGTCAAAGCTATGCTGCATACCCTCTATTTCAATCAATTAGAGACCGAAACTTTACATTAATGCATTTGTGTTCTATTTAATACTCACAAAGATGAGCAGAAGAATTTGATGTAGATTATACATGTTAGCACCACAGAGATGGAGGTTCTGGGATGGAGCTAGAATAGGGTTTGTGTTTAGGCACAATGACTTCTTAAAAGGGGTAATCTTCCATCATGTATAAAATAATCCCTTGGAATACAGGCAAAGAGCATATATGTATGTGTATAGAGCTACGAGAAAGGAGTTATTTTAATTCATAGAAAGGCACCCACCTCCCTTAACTAAATGGGCATTGTTTTTATAAAAGAATTCTAAATATTAATGACATTTTATTAGTGACTTGTAAGTTCTCGCATAAATATTTTGGCAACATAAAAATAATTTTCATGTAGTGCTTTTTTTTTCCTTTACAACTAAGCCTATTTGCAAAGACAAGTTATAAAACTACTTTTTACATTGGAATTTTGGCCTATAATGGCAAACACAGAGGGTAAATTGTATAAAACTAACAGTTTTATTAATAGCACATTGTTTGAATTAAATGAGCAATTTGGATTTTTATAATAATAAAAACATGCCATTTTTCAGCATCTGTGTTATGGTTTGAATATATGTGTCTGTCCAAAACTCATGTTAAAACCTAACTTCAAAGGTGATAGTGATGGCAGTGGTACACCGTCTGTAAAAGCCACTGCCATCATGCCGGCTACAGAAGGGAGGGTGCAGGGCGGAGGCAGGCAGGCCTCCAAAGCCCATAGCCCTGGGGCTGCTGTGATGGGGCCAGGCTGGGTCGGCCACTGGCAAGAAACAGCGAGCTTCAGCAGACAGGGTCCCTGAGGTGGAGCTGCGCCCAGGGCAGGGCTGCACTTGCACAGAAAGTGTGGGGGCTGTGCCCAGGGTGGGAAGTGGTAGTGTCACCTGCTTCGGGCACTCAGCCAACGATGCAGCCACTACGCCCAGGTGGGTGCCAGGGTCCTGAGCCTCTGAAGGAGGCTTCCTGTCGGGCCCTTTGGAGCCACGTCCCTAGTGTTCAACTTATACTGGAGTGGCCCCTGAGCCTGACACTCCTGATGGCTGGCTCAGGGCTCATGATCCACTCTGCTCTGGGCTGCCCTTGAGCACCAGGGCAATGGGGGATGTTTGCAGCAATATTCCCCCTGCCCCAGACACTGGAGTGGGCCTAACAAAGACCTGGAGCTCACCCCTCCCAGGCTGCAAGGGTGTTGGGAAAAGCAGCAGAGGAGAAAGGACTGACAGAGTGCCTGCATAAATTGGTTAAGAGTCACAAACAAACAAGGAACAACAAACTGTGAAGGACGCAGGAGGCCTCTGGGGAGAAAGGCCTCCCCATGCCTCATGTTCCGGTGCAGAGTGACCTCGGCTCTGTTACCATCAACATTGTACTCAAGGACGTAAACTCCTTCGTAGCACTATGACATTGCCAGGCTTGTAGGTTCCCTGTAAGGCCCTCGTTCCATCAGCTGCACATAGATAATAAGCTAAAGATAATCACATGTTCTTGTTTTGTGAAGCTCCCACCTGCCACTGTTATCAATCCTTAGGATGACACACCAGTTCCAGCTCACTGATTCACTTCCAGCTCACTGATTCTCTCCACCATCACTCCATCTCTGCCCTATAGATCAAAGTCATTGTAATCAATAAATAGTGTGGATGATCAGAGCTCAGGGCCTTTACTGTCACCTCCAGAGTAATAAAGTGATGGCCCCCTGATCTCACTTTTTCTCTTAATCTTTCTCTCATTCTTTTGTTGCCACCGAACTCGAGGTATCCATGGGTGATGTGGGGCTCATGGATTCCCTACACAAGGGGGCACAGGTGGGGCTGCATGCTGTGGCTAGGGCTTTATGCTCCATAAAGCTGTCAGGAGCCAGGGACAGGCACCAGCCCTGCCATTCCCATTCCAGTTCAGCTGCAGCCACCCGACTCAGGGTTGTGGACCTGGACCTCCGTGTGCCCTTGGGGGCCTGGGAAGGCCCACCAACACCCTTGCAAGCTTGGAAGTACTACACAGCCATAAAGAAGGACACAGTCATGTCCTTTGCAACAACATGGATGCAGCTGGAGGCAATTTTCCTAAGTTAACTAAAGCAGGAATAGAAAACAAAATACTTCGTGTCCTCACTTTTAAGTGGGAGCTAAACATTAAATATACATGAATATATAGCTAGGATCAAAATAAATTATACACTGTCTGTACTGAAGGTGGGAGGGAACATGGGTTCTATACCCACTACCTAGGTAATGGGATGATTTGTACACCAAGCATCAGCAATGCAATTTATCCATGTAAAAAACCTGCACATGTACTCTTTGAACTTAAAATATAAGTAAAGAAAAAAGTTTGTCAAAAAATTTTTTAAAAAATAGAAAGTTCAAATTGATGTTTTCTCTGAAGTTAATACTCCTCAATCCTGCTGTCTTTTTGCCTTTTTTAATGTACTTTTGTTGATCCACTTGTTTTAAAGCTTATAGTGTTGTCAGCTTCTACTTGGATATCGCATTCTGACCAAATCAACAAATCCTTCTTTGTTAGCAGAAGTGTTTCACCTATTTAAATAAAGTCTCATTGTGTATATTAAAGTGAAAAAAATAAGTTAAAAGTGGTGTGCAAATTTATTTGTGCTTCATGTATCTGGTATTTTTACCTATTATATATATTAACAGTCTTAAAGTATATATGTCAAAATGTACTTGTTTATCTTTATATTGCAGACTTATGAATGATTTTCATTTTTTTCTATTTAGTAACTGTGTTTTCCAAAATTAGCATATATTACTTGTATCCCTAAATACAATAAAAGTAATTAATGTGTCAGTCAGTTATTTAGAAAATGTCTTTTAATAAAATTTTTTTAGAACAACAAAAAAGAAGACATTACTTAGGCTCAAAAGGCTCCCAGCAAAAAGTTTGTGACTTACATAAAATTTTAATTTATTGAGATGCAGAATATATACTTCTTTTCTTTCTTGAACATGCCAAGATAGCCTTTACTGTGCAGTATTAGATAAAGATAACACTGAGCTTTTGAGGTGATGATTTTGACAAAATATTATGCAGAAATTAGTGTATTATTATGTAACTTATAGTAAAACTATTAATTCATTTTAAGAGTAATCTATACTTTTAGTATATTAGCTCTATAGAAAAGAATGATAATAAACACTTGAAAAATGCACGTAATTAGTGATATACTTCACCACATCTTTTTCTTTAAGTGACAAACAACAATATGGTGTCCAGAAATAAAGAAATAAATGAGAAAAAGTTTTTATTTTTAGTAATTATCTTGTTTTATGAAATATTAATGTGATAGATATAGTTTGCATTTGAAAATTATTGGAACATCATGTATATCATTTACATAAATTCAAAAATTTTGTCAAGAAAGTTATTTTGCATTTTTTGGGTTACATTCTTACATACTTTGTAGTTTTTGTTGCCATTGTAAAGGTACCGTATTTCTGAACTGCATCTTCAAGTTGGTTATGGTTACCAACTTGAAGATGCAATTGTAAAGTAGTACTATTGAATTTTATGAGTGCTTTTTTAATCCAGAAAAGTTTCAAAAGTTCTCATAGTATATTTGTGGATTTCTTTTCTAAATGGATCGTTATATTTTCTGCAATTAATATAAATATTCTAATTTTTCATTTAGGTCGTTACAGATTATGACCTTTGAAAAGTTTATGAAGACATGCCATAATAAAGGGTATCTTTTCTTCATCCAATTATTAAAGTAAATGAGTATCAAATTTCAGATATTGACTTAGCATAAGTCAAGAAAGTTCTAATCTATTGATTTTTTTTGAAGAATATGACTTTAACATTATTAACAAATTATCTTTTATTGTGGTGAATTACACATAGAGAATTTCATGATGAATCTTTCTTGCATTCCCAAGAGAAACATCAATTCGTTGTTGAAAAAAGAGAAAATTAAATAAAATTAAAGAATGAGAATAATAGAAGTTGAGTGAAATAATGAAACACAGAAGATTTCTGTCAACAGCAAAAAGCCGAAAAAGCTAAAGAGAAAGTAAAAACAAAAAACAAAACAGATAACAAATTGAATAAATAACTGCAGATATAAAAACAATTTAAAATCTTAAAAGTAAATTGTTTTATTCTAATTAATTTTAAAATCAAAATGAGATTGAAAGATTTCCAGAAAAAAATATTCAAAGGCCAAAATTAAATCAAGAAGAAATAATGAATATGAGTGAACCAAAAATGTTAGTAATGGGAAATAGAGTGAAAGGCTTCTTCTCTTCCACTGAAAAAACTGGTTCTAAGTAAATTACACAGATGAGTTTCACCATATATAACATAGGAAAAGAAAAAAAGAAGATGTCTAAATTTGAAGAGAAGAAAAATAAAAAATTATTATTAGGTCATATTTTTTGAAATGTTATAACCTATCACAACACACACGGCACAAGAGAACATAGTGTATCTCTATATTGGGTTGGTTTATATGCTAAGTAGATATAAATACATATCTAGAGTTTACTCTTTTCCCCCGACTTCTTCTTTTAAGACTGTACTTCTCAAACTATGGTCCATGGAGCCCTCTGAGAATACTTGAGAACTTTCAGGTGGTCTGCAGGAACAGCCTGTTTCTAACTACATATGTATGTGCATACGTATATAAGAACACATTTAAAAAAATATATTTCAGCCAAAAGAAAAATGCAAAAAATGAAAATTAAAAGTAAATGTAAGAATCCAATTGTTTTCATTAAGTCTCATGTTAAAGGAATTTGCAAAATAATGGTACTTCTAGCTAATTTTGGGTTTTTTAATTCTGGAAAAGCATTGTTCGAGTTTAATAAATATTTATGAAGTTAGATAATAATAGAGTTCTTTGTCTTTTTTTGTTTTTGAACAGGAATCTCACGCTGTTACCCAGGCTGAAGTACAGTGGCATGATCACAGCTCACCGTAGCCTTGAAATTCTGGGCTCAAGCAATTCTCCCACCTAAGCCTTCCAAGCAGCTATGACCACAGGTGCATACCATCACATCCAGCTAATTTTTATGTATATCTTTATTTTAAAATGTACTAACGGATTTTTAAAAAAATTCTTAAATTCTCAACATATAAATTATTGAAAGATATGATTACCATAAAGAAAAAAATCTTTGTGTTCAGAATCACCAATAATTTTTAAAATATTAAAGAGTCATGATATCCTAACTTTTGATAACAGCTTCTTTAAGACAGAAAACAAGCACCAAAACAGAATTACAATTGATTATATTTTGTGTTTTGGAAATAAAAATTCAACATGTAATGATAAAAGTATGACATTATTAAATCATAAGCATATATATGAGACCTTGGAATATATTCTATTTCTTCACACAATCATAAAAGGTTATTAAATCACAATATCCATATAAGAAAAAAATATAGCAGAAGATATAGCTATATAGATAAACAACTGAGTTACTAAAATGATCACCATTAATTGAGCCACATGATTTCAACTCACAAGTAATTTTCACTTTTCATTTAGTATTATCACATATTTAAAATATACACATCAGAGTAATTTCTTTTACTGCTAACTTAACACCAAACAAGGCGTGCAGCACTGGAATTCAAGAATTCATGAATTTAAGATGAGTTCCACTAGGAAAACTCTTACATTAAACAATAACTTTAATTGGCTTGCTCAGAATCATAATACACATAAATGTTTAAAAGTACAACATTTAGAAGGTCATTTTTACTTACACAAGTCTGTGATTCTGTGAGATTTTGAGAGTTACTGAACACTTTAATTGTAGCAGATCAAATTTCAGTTTCTCTGAGTAAATATAATATTAATAGCTAGTCATTAGGATGTGTTTCCTATTGGTCAGTATGTTAGGTAGCATTCTAAAAATCTTTCTCCCAAGGTTTCTGTCCCCTGCTTAATCAGTCAAACATTAACTAAAGTACTTCCTGGAAGGAATTTTGCAGATTACTTAGGTTACCTTAAAATAGAGATTATCTTGGATTTTCCTGGTGGACTAAATATAATCATATGAGCTTTGAAAAGGCAGCAGCAGAAGGTAGAAGAAGAATTAATCAGAGAGGAGCAGGGGAAGCAGAAAACAGAAGAAGCAAAAGGGAGGTCAAAGAGATTAGATGCTTTCACTTGGATATGACTTGGCTTTTAAGATGGAAGAAGAGGGCTGTGAGCCTAAGCATACGGGTTCCCTATAGAAGCTGAGAATGTAATCAGCCTTAACGGACAGGCAGCAAGGAAACTGAAACCGTTACATCTATGTGGAACTGAGTTTTGGCAGCAACCTGAATGAGCTTGGAAGTGCATTATTCCCAGAGACTCCAGAAAGGGGCGTAGACCTGCACACAACTGGATTTTGACCTGGCAAAACCCAGAGTCAAGAGCCACCTGAGCCCACTGTACCTAGGCTTCGCCTTACAAAACTCTGAGAAAATAAATTCATGTTAATTGAAGTCGCTAAATTGTGGTAATTTCTTAAGGCAGCAATAGAAAACTAAGAGTTAGGTACTGAGCTTTAGCCCTTACCACACTTTTCTCAGCTAGACACTATGATCTTTTTTCTTTTTCTTTTTTTCTTTCTTGGTAGTGGAAGCAGAGATATCAAGTAGCTCTCAAATATCATGTCATTAGCAAGTGTTAGACAAAAAATGTGTACCTCTCATCTTATTCCAGAAAACATTCTATTTACCTGCAAACTACAAGGCCTCTGAATAATTTGTTAGATGACAGCTCCCCAAATTACAGTTTATTAAATATATCATTAAACATGTGGTTTGTCATTTTCCCATTGACAACCTTTATTACTGCTCAACCCTTTTTCTCCTCTTGGAAAATCAATGTGTCACTGACCTAGTAAGTAAGTCATTGTGTTTAAACCTGTGATTTCTTCCTTTTGTTCCCAATTTCTGTCTTCCCTTACCAAATCCTTGTTTCATCTTAAAAGTCTACAGAAAGCCATCCCTGGTTGTACCATTTTCATTCATCTTCTATCATACAAATGTGCACAGCGCATTTTAGCTAGGAAGAATCATCATTCTTTTCACCTTTGAGCTGCCTTGTATAGTTTACAATTATTAGTGCATCATGTTTAAAGATCTAAACATTCTAAGAAATGTTTCAGTTCAACACTAGGTAGTGTGAATTATTTCACAGGGAAACTCTTAATAAACTCTGTTCTGACCCAATGGTCAGGAGTTAATTGTTACTCAAATTTCCCTTACTTGCTCATCTACCAAAAAAAAAAAAAAAAAATCATCATCACTTTGCTCCTCCTCTTGAGTAGGGAACATGAGGTTTAATGGTTATTTCAATTAATTATTCTCCACATCCTTAGTCTTTGTACATACCCAGAGAAAATGTAATTGTTCTTGTTCTGAAAGTGCAATAAGACTAGAATTTTCACTGAGATTTTATGCCAATTAATTAAAAATCTCCAACTTTAACCTTTTCATTTATCTTCAGACTTAGTTAACATTCTCCTTTTTTTTTTTTTTTTTCTGATGCGTTGGTAATGTAGATAAAGCTAGAGATACCCTAACAATACACATTAAACATCATTTGTTAAATTGAAAAATGTATGAAATAAATGTAATTTGATAGGAATCAAAATAATTCTGCTTTCTCTCCCGCAAACTGACAAATGCCCTCAGGGAAAGAATCATGAGGCCCATTTTCTTTTACAACTTCCTGTCCCTAGAGTCTTAGTACTACAAATATTTCTTGTCTCATGATCTGTTACCTTTCTTTCACAAATGTCCATTTTGTCATTGTGTCTGCATTTCTGATTGGTTTTGGTAGGAGTACTGCTTCGCTACCTGATAGTCACCCCATTGTAAAGAAAAAGTTGACTGAAAAAATTTAAGTTTTACTGATATTCCAATAGAATGATACCAGAAGTTGGTAAACAGAGAATAAGATCAATGGTTTTTCAAAGATTGATCTTGCTGTGTTGATTATGGAATATTCCAGGCAAGGAATATGGTGGTGGAAGTGGGAAAGAGTGAGAAATGAACACTCTCAGACTTTATGCTAGGGGTATACCAAGTTATCATTAGAAATTAAGTTTGCTATGCAAATATTTTGTATAAGTTTTTTTTGTGTGTGAAAATTAGCCAAAGTAACATAAAATGAAAAATAAATCAGTTATATTATTACATTATCATAATATGGAATACTATATAGTCAATAAAAGTTATGTTTTAGAAGATTATTTAATGACATGGAACTAACTTTGATGAAAAATTTAAGAACAGTTTAAGCAGTAAGACATCAACATATGTAATATATATGCTAGGACACTCTTCTAAGTGTTGTATATCATCATGACTAAATTTGAAGCACATTTTGTATTTATTCCCATTTTACAGATGGAGAAAATTTATGTTACCTCTCTAAGGTTAATAGCCTGTACATGGTGAAACTAACATCTGAAACCAGAACTAGATTCTGAATCACGCATGCACTAGGATACAATATCACACATACCTATATACATCTCTATATGCTATTTTTTTAGATGAATTATATATGAGTGGTTAGATAATTAGATCTATTTATTTATATTTTGCGTTTTTATAGCTTTTGGATATTATTAAAATACGCATATTTAAAGTGGAAAAGTTGATATGTTTTTACATATGCATAGATTTTTGATGCCATCAGCACTATCAATACAAGGTACATGTTCCTAGCTCCCTCCTTATAAACTTACCTTCTTGAATTTTTCTTCCCTCATCGTCAAAAGGCAACCACTTATCTGCTTCCTCTCAGTATAGATTTATTTGGTGTTTTCTAGAGTTTTATGTAAATGCAATCCTGTAATAAGTAGTAACTTTTGTCAAAAATCTTTCATTCTGCTTTGTTATTTTGAGATTATTAATTTTGTTGTGTATATTAAGAGTATGTTCCTTCTTATTTCTGAGTAGTATTCCATAGTAAGAATATACCACAAATTATTCATCCATTTACCTTTTGATGAACTTTTGGGTTGTTTTTAATTTTTGGATATTATAAAGAAAGCTATTATAAGCATTTGTGTACAAGTCTTTTTATAGATACATTGTTAACGCTTCGTAGAGCACTAGAAGTATAGTGGTAGGTGTAGTTTTTAAAGAATTAAAATGCTACTTTTAAAGAAATAAACTTACCAATTTATGAATGTGGCACATCTGTAACTTTCATAAACTGCTGGTGGGAATATTGCATTGTACAGTAGCTATTTCAAAATGCAGTGTCTGTAATCCCAGAACTTTGGGAGGCCAAGGCAGGAGGATCACTTGAGTCCAGGAGTTCAAGACTAGACTGGCCAACATGGTGAAACTCTGTCTCTACTAAAAGTGCAAAAATTAGCCAGGCATGGTGGCATGCACCTGAGTTCCTAGCTATTCCGGAGTCTTGAGTTGAAACGACAAAGAACCCCTCTTGGCCTCAAGTGATCCTCCTGCCTCCAGCTCTTTCAAAGTGGCTACTGTACAATGTAATATTCCTACCAGCAGTTTATGAAAGTTACAGCTGTGCCACAATCTTGCCAACACTTGGCATGGCTAGTCTATTACATTTCAGCCAGTCTAGTGGGTATGTAGTGGTATACCATGTGTGTAGGGAAGTGTGGTTATATTACATTTATATCATAGAGTCTGTTAGCAATTTGCTGTTTGTTTAGCTGTTTAGTTGTTTCACTTAAGTGTGCATGTTGTTTATTTGTATTTCCTTAATTGGCTAATGAAGTTCAGCAACACAATTTTTCTAAAATGACTGTTTGAACTTTTGCCAAGTTTAATTGGATTTAAAATGAGTTGTAAGAGTTATTTAAATATTCTGGGTACAAATATTTTATGCAATATTAGACTTGCAAGTGCTTCCTACAAGTCTGTGACTTACATTTTTATTTTCATAGGAGTGCCTCCACAACATTTTAAAACTATTTTTTAAAATTCTGATTAAATTCAATGTATTAGTAATTTCCTTCCCATTTTCATGTCCATCTTAAAAATGTTTTCTAAATCTAAGTTTACCAGTATTTTCTCCTATGATTTCTTGCAGAGCTTTTATAGATTCGGTACTTATATTGAGGTCTATAACATAGAATTGTTTTTAGTGTATATGTGAGGTAAATTTAAGGTTGATCTCTGTGTCTCTTCAGTTGTTCCTAGCTCTTTTGTTGAAAAGATTTTTATTTCCCAATGAATATGGTATATTTATTGAAAATCAGTTGGTCATAACATGCACAAATGTGTATATTCATCCTCTTTTTTTTATATTTTGTATTACCTTATGTCAACACATACATTTTTATAATTGTAGCTTTATAATAAATTATATCATTTATATATAATATTATATGTATAATTATGATGAATTAAATATAAATAGATATATTTATTCATCCTCTATTTTTTTCATATTTTGTCTTTCTTTATATCAACACATACATTTTTATAATTGTACCTTTATAATAATTGTTTGTCAGGCACCTTAACTTCTCTAATTTTATTTTTCAAAATTGTTTTAGCTGCCTAGATTATTTGCTTTCCAAATAAATTTTAAGCTATCACTATTGATTAATGGAATTTAGGTAAATTCTAAAAATCAGTTTGGGGAATACTGAGTCTTCCAATACACAAATCTGTTAGAGTTCTATAATTATTCTTTAATTATAGGATTCTTTAATTGTAGCAATATTTTGCAGTTTTAGTGTACAAGTGTTGTCCATATGTTTGTCAGTTTTTCACTATTATTTGTTATATTGTGTTTCCTAAAATTGTATTGTGTTTTAAAAATGTTTTCTAGTCATTGCTAGTTGTAAAAATGCAATGGATATTTGTATGTTGCTCTTATTTTCTGAAAAGTTTTTCAAATTCTCTTAGCTCTAGGAGCTTTTATACGTAAATTATCATGCCATCTATGAATAATGACAGTATTTTTTATTCCAATTTAGAAATCTTTTATTTACTATCTTTTTTAAAACTATTGGTCAAAATATATGTGGCTAGAAAATAAATTCTTATCTTATGCTTGAGCTTAGGAGAAATGCATGCATTTTTTTTTTCATTTAGGTATCATGTTAATTTCAATTTTTTTCATAGATGCCTTTTATGAAGTTTAAAAAGTTCATTTCAATCCCTTGTTTATTAAAATTGTTTTCTTTTTCACAATAATGAATAAATAATATAGTTTATTGACTATTTTTGAATTTATGAGATAATAGATACATTTATTTATATTTTATTGAAATTAATTTTCTAATTTTGGTAAAGAAATTTTACAAATATATTGATGTAGGCTATCTAGCTGTTTAATTTATTTGCGGCCTATTTGGCTGGTTTTGATATAGGTATAATACTGAGCTCAAGAACTCAGTTGGATAACATTCCCTTCTCTTCAATGTTCTGAAATAGTTGATATAGAATTAGTAGTGTTTCTCCATACTGTTTGATAGAATTCACTGACAAATCTATGCATGTTTGTAGTTTGCTTTGTAGTAATTACAAATTCATCCTTTTGAAAAATACATAAAATTTTATATACCTTCTTTATTAAGTTGTAGTAAACTTTTTCACCTAAGAAATATGTCCATTTTAACTAAGTTGTTGGGTTTACCAGCATAATATTGTTCATAACATTCTTTTATATTTTTGAGCATTGCAGAATCTGTAGTGCTATTGGCCCTCACATTGTTCATATCTGTAATATGTGTTTTTTTCCTAATCAGTAGTTATGAAAATTAATAACAGAAAATAAAAATTTGGTTCTTCCCAGCCAGTTAGTCTACAGTTTTTAACTGGGAAACTCAAAAAGTTTTCATTCAAGTTTATTACTGATACAAAAGGGCTTACTCCTGTTGTTTTGTTAACTGTTTTCTCATTGTTTTGAATATTCTTTGTTTATTTTTTCTTTTTTTTTTTGTTATTCTTTACCTTTATGATATGGTGTGTTTTTTGGTAATAACACTTGACTTATTTCTGTTTCTCATTTGTCTGTCTTTTCTACCAGTGAATTTTATACTTTTGTGAGTTTTCAGGATGGTATATATTATCCTTTCACTTCTCAGTGTAGGACTCCCTTAACAATATCTTGTAGAACCTGTTTAATGTTGATAAATTCCCTCAGTTTTTGCTTATCTGGGAAATGCTTTGTTTCTCTTTCTTTTGTTCATGAAGGATAGTTTTTCTGGTATAGGATTCTTGGCTGCCAGTTTTTGTTGCTGTTGTTTGTTTGTTTTCACAATCTTTTAGCACTTTGACTATATCATCCCATTCTTCCTGGCCTACAATGTTTCGGCTGGGAAATCTGCTGTTGGTCTCATGGGAATTCCCCTATGCATGCACATGGCACTTTTCTTTTCCTGTTCTTAGATTCTCTATTTGCACTTGCCTTTTGAGAGATTGAATGTAATGTGCCTTGGAGATCTTTTTAAATTTAAATCTACTTGCAGATCTGTGAGCTTCCCGTATTTAAATGTCTATATCTTTCATTAGACATAGGAAATTTTCAGCTATTATTTTCTTAAATAGGCTCTTTATCTTTGCTCATTTCTTCTCATTCTGAAACTCTTAAAATTCAAAATTTGTTTGCCTTATGGTGTCCCTTATATCACATAGGCTTTCTTTGTTTTTTAAGACTGTTTTTCTTTCTTTTTTATGTCTGACTGATTTATTATAGAAAACCTGTCTTAAAGTTCAGAAATTTCTCTTCCTGCTTGATCTGCTTTATTGTTAAAGCTCTTAATAGCATTTTTTAATTTTATTCACTGCATTCTTCTATTCCAAGATTTCTGTTAAAGTTCTTTAAGTTCCCTTTTTTATGATAGCTATTTCTGTGTTAAATTGGCATACATATTAAGAATTGTTTTCCTGGTTTCCTGTATTATCTGTGTTTTCATGTCTTCCACTAATTTTCTTTAAGATCATTATTTTGAATACTTTTTCATATGTTTCATATTGTTTTTTCTTTAGCATATGTTACTGAGAAGTTATTATGCTCCTCTGGAAGTGTCATGTTTCATTGCTCTTTCATATCTCTTAAGTTCTTAGGTTGGTATCTGTGCTTCTGGTATAACAGTTGTTTCTTCCTATTTTATAGATTGGCTTTTGTAAGAAAAACTTTTTCTTATAGGTGTATTTAGAGAACTGATTGGGTAGGGAACTTTGGCTTTGACTCTGGATGGGCACAGAACTGTACTCTTTATATGCTTATTTTTTTTTTTCCCTGCAATCAATGTTATTGGTTTTGGTGAGTTCCTCAGAGGCTTAGGCTGTTGTTGGTAGAGGCTGTGGTGAGGCTTTGCTGCGGAGGGGGTTGCTAGTTGGGCAATTCCTCAGGCACTGGTGGTGGCAGTGGCAGGACAGGCATGCTTCACCTCAGGCTTCCCAGCAGCAAATGTGGGTGCTGACAGAGGAGATGTATGATTCAATAGGCCAGATATTGGGCTTCCAATGATCATGCTCAGGGAGTGACAGCAGTCGGCCAGGAAGGTAGGTCCTTGGGGCCCTGGGAAGCATATTTAGCTTTGAAGTGGCAGTAGTGGTAGTATGTTGGCTCTCAGGACCCTAGGCAGAGTGCACAGACACCAGCAGTAACAATACGGCACATACTGGTAGGTGCTGGGGTGGCAGTGTGAGGCTGGGCAGACCAGTCCCCAGGCCCTTGGGAGGCACATGTGGGAACTGGTAGTGACAGTAGTAAGCCAAGTAGATTTGTTTTTAGGCACCTGCTCAGCATTTGTGGGCCCTGATAGGGGTGGTAACAGGTAAGCATTTGTCTTCAGGCTCCCAGATGGTATACACATGTGTCACTGGTGGCTGGCAGGGCATGTCAAGTGTCTAGTCTCCATTCCTTTAAAAACATGTACAGGTACTTGGCATGCTGGCAGGCAAAATGGACCTGTCCTTAGGTCACTCAATGGCATGTGAGAATGACAGCAGTGGCAATGGTACACAAGGCCAGCCTGTCCTCAGGCCCCTGGAAGGTGTGCTTGATTGGGCTTAGCCTTAGGTTCCTTGAAGGTGCATGCAGGTACACAATAGCCCTGCTACCTGAATGGTGGACTAGCTTTTGATGGCAGTGGCTCCAGACAGGTGGCTCTCAAGCTCTGAAAACATGTCCTTTGGCTTCATTTGTCCTGGTGGGTCAGCCTGCTTGGTATGCTATCCTGACTGCTCCTTGTGGGCTAGAGTTCTGGGAACCTGACCATGCCAGTGGGTCAAGCCAGCATTATGATACTGCAGCCTTCTCAGTATATGGGGGAATGTCAGTAGAGTTCCAGGGATTTGGAGATGCAGAGACTGTTGTGCTCCAGGGTAAGATGTAGTCTGGTGCAGACTTGCTCTCAAAATAGGACTATACTGTATTGCTTGGGTCTCAGAGCATGACCAGGACTCTGTGTAAATTCCCTTTCTGGAACAATTTAGTTCCATGGATTCCAGATAGCTCCTGGTACTGAGTAAAGGGTCTCTCCTGTGGCAAGAATTGCAGGCATCCATGGTTGAAATGTGGACTGCTGGAAATCTCTCACCTTTTTCCTGCAATAGCAATTTCCTCCTGGTTCTGAACCAATATTAGCCGGGCCAGTTGCTTCTTCACTCCCTTCTTTCCTTCCTCAGTGGTTTCTCACTTCCTTGCTGAATTTGAGTTGCTCTGTTAGACATATCGTTATCTACTTGCTTTTTGTTTTCATCTTTGTTATATGAAAGAGTCAAGTGCACGTTTCTCTAGTCAGCTGTCTTAATGACATGTCCCTTCTTTATTTTCTAATATGGGTATTTAATGCTAATTTTTTCTCCAAGTACCACTTCAACTGCAATCCTGCTATCTTATTTCTACTTATTTCACCATTCTGTTTTTTTTTTTTTTNTTTTTTTTTTTTTCTTTTCATTCTTCTTTTGTATTTGGTGTTTTTAAAAACCTTATTTTATACCTGAGGTGGGCTTATTGGCTATAATTTTTTTTTGTTGGTTTAGTGATTTCCTTAATATTTACAGTATATCTATTTTACTTATCAATAGGCTTTCAAATGTGATCAAACCACCTCATATATAGTGTAAGAACCTTACAATAACATACTATTACTTCAATCTTTTAAGGTCATTCTTCTGTCATCATACACTTTACTTCTGTGTATATTGCAAATCTTACAATATTTTATAATTACTGTTGCCTTTAACTATTTCTAAAGAGATTAAAAAGTCAGATGTACTTACCATGTCTGGTGCACTCTTTGAGAAGATTTCATGCATATTTTCTTTCTTATCATTTTCCTTCTTCTTTTAGAATTTCTTCAAACTCCTGTACTGTGGGTCTGCTGGTCATGAATTCTTTCAGGTTTTATACTTCTGCAGACTTTATTTCATCTTTGTTTTGCAGAATAGTTTTCTTGGTATTCTGAGAAACCAAACATAATTGAATCTCACCAAAGTATGTTGAAAGATGTAACCAAGCAGGATGTAGTTACAATGTTACAGGCACTGAGAATAGCGTGACCCAAACTCAGTGGTTCAGGGCTTTGAGTACAGTGTGACCCAGAGCAGGGCTTTGAGTACAGTGTGACCCAGAGCACCTGAGGGGGCCGTGGCATGGAGGGAGAAGCTAAGATGGAGCTCGTCAGGCTCACAGCTAAGATGGAGTCAGGCTGGCACAAGTTAGGCTAGCACACATTGTCGGTATCATTATCAGCATTTTGGTCAAAGCCATTGAATAAGTCTCTAGGAAGTTCAAAGCTTTCTCACATTTTTCTGTCTTCTTCTGAGCCCTCCAAACTGTTTAAACCTCTGCCTGCTACCCAGTTCCAAAGTCACTTTCACATTTTTGGATATCTTTTCAGCAGCACCTCACTCTACTCATACCAATTTACTGTACTAGTTCAGTATCATGCTGCTGATAAAGACATACCCAAGACTGGGGGAAAAATGTTTGTGCTTATGTTTCCATGTGGCTGGGGATACCTTACAGTCATTGTGGAAGATGAAAGGCATGTCTCACATGGTAGCAGGCAAGAGAAGAGAGCTTGTGCAGGGAAACTCCCGCTTATATAATCATCAGATCTTATGAGACTTATTCACTGTCACCAGAACAGCACAGGAAAGACCTCACTCCATGATTCAATTACCTCCCACCGGGTTCTTCTCACAACACTTGGAACTAAAGAGGAGATTTAAGTATGGACACAGTTAAACCATAGCAAAAAAGTGAAAAAAAAATAAGTTTGTGGAATGGAATGTAAATACACCATTAGTACAAAAAGAAATTCATCAGGCAATAATGTTCATAAATATGTACATACAGAAATTATAAAAGCAAGAACATAAAATACAAGTAAATCTTAGGGAATAGAGAGGACTTCAAATGTGTCAGTGATGTTTTATTTCTTTTATTTAAAAACTCTGAAACCACTATCACATGCTGGATATTCTTCATTGAACCTTCCAGGTTACTCCACACTCTAACCCACTCTGTGAGTGATGTGAGTATGGAAAAGTACTTGGATCTTAAGCAGTGAGGGCATCAGCTGCACTTCCCTTCTCAGGTATGAATATAGGAGATGTGGTGACTTCCAAGCCCCAACTGTACAGTCAACCACATTTCCCGTGAATTTCTTCTCTTACATTCCCGGTGTTTTTTTTTTTTTTTTTCCTTAACAGGATCTCATTCTGCCACCCAGGCTGTAGTGCAATGGCATGATCTTGGCTCACCACAGTGTCAACTTCCTGGGCTCAAACAATCCTCCTATCTCAGCCCCTACTACAGGTGCACACCCCCATAACTGGCTTAGTTTGTATTTTTAGTAGAGAAGAGGTCTTGCTATGTTGCCCAGACTTATTTCCAACTCACGTACTCAAGCAATCCGCTTCCCTTGGCTTCCCAAAATGCTAGGATTAGAGGCATGAGTGTCTAGGAATTAGAAGTTACCAGCCCTTCTATTTTTTTTCCCTTGACATAGGTGTGGTAACTGCTTCTACAGTTATTCATGACCGCTTCATCTCAGCATCTCTTTTTTGCTCTTTCAGCCAACCAGTAATAGAGTAATCAGTTATCTGTAATAATTAACTCTTTTTGAAATACCTAACATTGTATTTTTTTTCCAATTGGACCTTGCTGAATATACCTGTGAATAACTCTGGCTTGAATATGTCTCCTACCAAATTCAGGTGTTGCCATTATGATTGTTTCAAGAGGTGAGAGCTTTAAGAGGTGAGTAGGTCATAAGGCCTTCTTTCTCAGGAAGGGGATTAAGGGTCGTCCAAAAGAGGCTTCAGGTGGCATTTGGCTCTCTTACCCTTCCACCTTCTGCCATGTGAGGACACGGTGTCCTTCCTCAGAGGATGTAGCCTTCACCAGACAACTAAACCTGCTTGTGCCTTGGTCTTCAACCTCAAGCTTCCTGAGCTGTGAGAATTAAGTTCCTGTCTTTTATGAATGACTCAGTCTTAGATGCTGTCTTCTGTTATAGCCACACACATAGATTAAGACAAGAATCCCTTGTCAAGTTAACCATTGTTTGCATAGCATGAGTCATGAAATTATTTAAGTAATATTTTTCAAATTGTGTGTAGTGGTTACAATTACTTTTAATGGACTAACCTGTACCTTAAGGTATGTCCTGTAAGTGTGTTTATGATGATGCGCTTGTCTAAAAGTCTGTAGGAAACATTAAATGCAAATGCCTTGAGTCAGCTACTATTTGAAATCCCAGACTTTATAATACAATCACCACTGGAATTAAAATTATGCTAAAAGATTCCTTTAATGTGATTTTTTTCTGAACATAAATAATTTTATTAAATTTGTTAGAATCTAAAAGTGCCTTGAAATGTCATGCTTTTCATATGTCAACACCTTGATTTATATGTCTACATAATGTATATTTTGTGGGAAATTTGCATCATTATTCCAGAAGTTACTCTCATTATATTAATGCACCCATACCATATGTAGGACAATCAGAAACCACTTTGCATGAAATCATCAACTTGAAAATCACATCTGCTGGTTTAAAAATGGATATAATATAAAATATACATCTGTTTATACATAGGATGTGACCAGAAGTTTCTAATTAAGAGCGTATATTGAATATATAAAGCTCGTGCAACGAACCATCTGAATAAGATGAAAAAGGCTACATCCTGTATAATTCTGTTTATGTAAAATGTCCAGAATAGGTAAATCCATACAGATAGAAAGTTTGTTATTGGATGTCAGGGGATGGAGGAGGGGGAAAGAGGGTGATTATCTAGAATATTATCCCCATCTAGAATACAGAACATTACTAAAATTGATGGGAAGTATGCTTATTTTACCACAAAATGTAATTCCATTAGCTGTGGACTAAACCTACATACCCAAACATCTGGACAAGTTACCTAAAATCTATGTTTCTTAATCTGTTGGATGTAAAATGAAGATAGTAAAAATACTCAGATAAGTGGCTTAATATTAAAACTGATTTAGTTAATTTGAGAAAAGTACTGAGAATATTCAGTTATTTTGTAAGCACTAACTGTTAACATTGTTATTAGTAAGGGTAATATCAATTTTACAACCACTGTTGCTATTACTAAACAATATAACATTCATTTAGCTTGGAGATTGTTTAAATAAAAATAAATTTACATCATCTGATCTCCCATGAGAAAATGTTCAAGATTAATAACAATATGCAAATAACAGTTGTCTTGAAAGAGAGAATGGGCACAAATTAATTATTTTTAAAGTTTCCTGTTATATATCTCCAAGTTCAACAAGAATTCTAAATCCTATTGAATCATGAATAAAATGCTGTTTTATTTTGAGATTAAACAAAACTATTTTTCAACAAGCATAAATGAAGATTAGGAAATATAAAGAATAAATATTACGAGAAGTAATAATTGAAAACTTTGTAGGTAGATATACCATCAGCTGTCTGTATCCGTGGGTTTCTCATCTGTGGGATTCAACCAACCTTGTATGGAATATAGTTGGGAAAAAGTCTACAGAGTTCCAAAAAAGCAAAACTTGAATTTGGTGAGTACTGTACTGAATGTTCATGATCAGTTATCTGTAATAATTAACTCTTTTTGAAATGCCTAACATTGTATTTTAGGTATTGATGTTTAGGTATTGAATCAGGTATTAGAAATAATCTTATTTAAAGTACTGTATGTGGGCAGGGTACAGTGGGTCGTGCCTATAATCCTAGCATTTGGAGAACCGAAGGCAGGTATATTGCTTAATTCTGGGAGTTTGACATCATCTTGGACAACATAGTGAGACCCCATCTTTACAAAAAAATTTAAAAATTAGCCAAACGTGGTGGCATGCATCTGTAGTCCCAGCTAGTCAATAGGCTGAGGCAGGAGGATCCCTGGAGCCTAGGAGGTTGGGACTGCAGCAAACCATAATCATGCCACTGCACCTCAGCCTGGTAGACAGTGAGAACCCACCTCTGAAAAAAAAGAAAAAAAAAGATGGTATATAAAATGTGCATATGGCTGTGCATAGGTTATATGCAAATATTACGTTGATATAAGGGATTTGAGCATGGATTTTGATATCCTTTGAAGGATACCAGGATCATTCCCTGCTGGATACTGAGGGACTGTACACTATCTCAACAGTATTCTCTTCTTTATTAGTACTAGAACACCAGCTAGAGAAATAGAAACAATGAACAACAATTTGCTCAATTAAAAACACTCATTCTTTTTTATTATATTTAATTTATTTTTCTTTTTTCAAAATTATTCTTTAATTTCTGGGGTACATGTGCAGAATGTGCAGGTTTGTTAACACAGGTATTCATGTGCCTTGGTGGTATCTTGCAACCATCAACCCATCATCTACATTAGGTATTTCTCCTAATGCTATCCCTCCTATAGCCCCCAACCCCCGACAGGCCTCAGTGTGTGTGATACTTACCTCCCTGTGTCCATGTGTTCTCATTGTTCAAGTCCCACTTACGAGTGGGGACATGCGGTGTTTGGTTTTATGTTCCATATTAGTTTGCTGAGAATGATGGTTTCCATCTTCATTCTTGTCCCTGCAAAGACATGAACTCATCCTTTTTTATGACTGCATAGTATTCCACAGCATATATGTGCCACATTTTCTTTATCCAGTCTATCATCGATGGGCATTTTGGTTGGTCCCAGGTCTTTGCTATTGTAAACAGTGCCACAATAAACATACGTGTGCATGTGCTTTTATAGCAGAATGATTTATAATTCTTTGGATATATACACAGTAATGGGATTGCTGGGTCAAATGGTATTTCTATGTCTAGATCCTTGAGGAATCACCACAGTGTCTTCCACAATGCTTGAACTAATTTACACTTCCGCCAGCAGTGTAAAAATGTTCCTATTTCTACACATCCTCTACAACATCTGTTGTTTCCTGAGTTTTTAATGATTGCCATTCTAACTTGCATGAGATGGTATCTCAATGTGGTTTTAATTTGCATTTCTCTAATGACCAGTGATAGAGCCTTTTTTCATATGTTTATTGGCTGCATACACGTCTTCTTTTGAGAAATGTCTGTTTATATCCTTCAGCCACATTTTGATGTTTTTTTTTTTTTTTTTTTAAATTTGTTTAAGTTCTTTGTAGATTCTGGATATTAGCTCTTTGACAGATGGATCTATTGCAAAAATTTTCTCTCATTCTGTAGGTTGCCTGTTCAGTCTGATAATAATTTCTTTTGCTGTGCAGAAGCCCTTTAGCTTAATGAGATCACATTTGTCAATTTTAGCTTTTGTTGCCATTGCTTTTGGTGTTTTAGTCCTGAATGGTATTGCCTAGGTTTTTTTTCTAGGGTTTTTATAGTTTTAGGTCATACCTTTATTTCTGTAATCCATCTTGAGTTAATTTCTGTATAAGGTATAAGGAAGGGATCCCATGTCAGGTTTCTGCATATGTCTAGCCAGTTTTCCCAGCACCATTTATTAGAGTATCCTTTCCCCTTTTTTTATTTTTGTTGGGATTTGTCAGAGATCAAATTGTTGTAGATATGTGGTGTTATTTCTGAAGCCTCTGTTTTGTTCCATTTGTCTATATATATGTTTTGGTATCAGTACCATGCTGTTCTTGTTACTGTAGCCTTGTAGTATAGCTTGCATTCAGGTAGCTTGATGCCTCCAGCTTTTTTTTTTTTTTTTTTTTCCTTAGGATTGTCTTGGCTATGTGGGCTCTTTGTGAAGAAAGTCAATGGTAGCTTTTTTTTTTTTCAAATGAAAATATTCTTAGAAACATCTCGGACTTCCTGCTTGGCTATGTGTCGAAAATCTGTGTAATGAGATATAAGCAAAGCCATTCATCGAAGCTTGTTAAAACTGTCAACTTGGCTACCATGACATTTTCAGTCTTCATTTTATTGTTTCAGCTAAGATGTGGATAAGATGTCTGGACTTAGAAGAAATGGTGTAATATTAAAACATAGCTTCCACTATATGTTTATAAATATGTTCCTGAATATATTAGGTACAATTCCAAAATGCAAGAATTATAATCCCTATAATGGTAAATAGGATGAGACATTAAATATATAAGTATATTACACGAGAAGAGATAACTTGTAGATGTAATTAAAATTACTGATACATTGACTTTGTTATTATCAAAAGGAAATTTTTCCAGGTAGGCACAAGCTAATCATATCATCTCATTAAAAGCAGTTTTCCCAGCCCATTTAAAGCTGGTAATTCCTTCTAATTCTACTCACTAGAAGGGATTTGTTTTCTTCTTAAATATTTTGACTATTTTCTTCTAAAATATTGACCAGTAAAACCACATATACCTGTTTGAGGTTTTAGATTTTTGATCAAAGTTTAATAGATGTAGGACTAGTTATTTTATAATAATTATACTCCCTTTGTGAGCTTTAAAAGTTTGTGTCTTTCAAGTTATAATAATTAGATTTAATTGGGTTTCTCTCTACCCTGCCATACTGAAGTAAATAGACTTTTACGCATGTGGAATTGCCTATTAAAGACACAGTTATGACATTGCTGGAAGCCACACATTGTGGTATTAAAATGCCACATTAAAAAAAATGTGACCAGGCCTGGTGTGGTGGCTCATGCCTGTGATACCAGCACTTTGGGAAGTCAAGGTGGGAGGATCACTTGAGGTCAGGAGTTCGAAACCAGTCTGGCCAACATCGTGAAACCCTGTCTCTACTTAGAAAAATTAGCTGGGTGCGGCGGGGCTTGCCTTTAGTCCCAGCTACCAGGAGGCTGAGGCAGGAGAGTCATTTGAACCCAGGAGATAAAGGTTGCAGTGAGCTGAGGTCGCACCACTGTACTCCAGCCTGGGGGACAGAGAGATACTCATCTCAA